>NC_056739.1:870495838-870795838 GCF_019279795.1 Protopterus annectens | reverse complement strand
TAGCTCAATGCTAAAAGGTGCATTATCATCACCTTTGTTAAATTCTCTGTAGCCAAGAACTACAACATCGGTGGTAGTATACCTCACACTTTAAGTGTGACAAGAGACCATGGGCCACGGGTGGACAGTGGATACAACTGTGATGAGCACATTCCCACAGTAGTCAGGAAACCCTCTTACATGGCACACCTCATCAGAAAATGTGTCTCATGCAGAATAAAAGAGGACATTGTTCCCCTCTACTCACCACTCACTAGAACTATAAAAGAGTACGATGCCACTGTTGCTATGTACCTCACAAGACAACTACAACAACTGGAAAGCCAGCAGCATTACCTCACAAAGAGCATTATTGGCCTGAAATACATGTCATACATAGACCATCGCAAAATGCTCCATATGTACTCCCCTGCATATCGCCTCCTCATAGGTGTTCACTGCGTAACATCCAAAGCTATGTCAAACATGCAGCTGTTGGATGTGATCCACGTAAAATACTCACAATCACCCTGACCTTAGGACCCAAGACCATGAGTGAAATACAAAAGGAAGTGGTGTAGCCATTTACCTTATGGATATCCACACCTCCAGGTTACTGCCACAGCATGAGGCCTTGGAGACCATGCAAGTGCAACTAACATTGGGCAAAGCTGTCCATCTGATTGTAGCCTGCTACAGATCATGTACCTTGTCTCAGGAACCTCACTCAGTATTCTGGAGAACAATGGCAAATATAAAGGTCATGTCAAACACCATTATATGAGGAGATTACAACTACCCAAACAATGAGTGGGTGAATTACTCGTATACAATGTCCTTTGCCCAATGTGTTCTAGAGTTAAGAAACCCTAAACACCCTGGAACGGCTGGTCAGCACGCCCACTAGAGGTGACAACATACTGGACATGATCATCACCAACATGGGGTACCAGTGTTCCACAACAGAGATAAACCCCTCGCTGGTAATATCAGATCATTAAGTAATCACACTGGACATCCACATCCCGCCCCCACACACAGTTAATGAAACCACTGTGAAGACATTTTCAAAAGCAAACAGCACACTTCCCAAGACCAAAGTGGAAAGTCCCAAAGCCCTCTTGCTATAGTGCATCCTATGAGCATCTACAGGGATGCATGGATCGAGACATCACAAATAAAAGCAAGATGCACTCCTCCAAAAATAAAAAAAACAATCTGGTGGTTGTTGCCCATAAATAAGCTAGACAACAGAAGGAGGAAACTAACACCTGATAGAGCCAACTTCACTAAAGGAAAGGCATCACTGATCATTATTAGGATGAAACAATGATTGCTCATTAAATAATCCAAGCACAGTTTCTAAAGACACACTGCCAAGGAATGTAAGAGTAACAACCACAAAGCCTTCTGTAGCTATATCAGACATGTAGGTGTCAACTTCCAAATATGCTGTCAGCTACTGAAAAAAGTAATGACATACACCAAACCAACTTTCATTGCCCACACCCAGGGGGACAAGTGCAGTGTAAACTCCTCCCCATCACCCCCAAAAGGGCCAGTGTCTATCACAGAAGGATGCAGAGACATAGACGTCATGGAAATGCATGTAAAGACAGCCCTCACCAAAGCTAAGAACATAGCATCAATGTGACTGTAAGTTGTCCCAGGCTGCGTCCTACACTAGGCCCACAAGGAACTACACCCTCACCTACATTCACTGTCCAGACTCAAGCATATCACAGGCTATGTACCCAAAGAATGGCATACACTAATAGTCATCCAGCTCCACAAAGGGTGTGCCAAAACAGAACCTGGAAACCATTGCCCAACATGTGTACTCAGCCTGGTCTACAGAGCTATTGAGCAATTTGTCATGGAACCCATACACTGAGACATTGGAGATCTCCAGACACTGAACTCTACACAACTTTGCCTTGTTAAAGGCATAGCCTGGCTCCCAAACCTAGTTGCCTTATTTAAAACAGTTGCCATGAACATAGATGGAGGTGAAAGTAGTCCACACAGCCCACCTGGACCTCACTAAGGGCTTACCACACCATTCTCCACTCCGTCATCATGGTCAAGTGTACCAGCTTGAACATGAACAGCTATGTCACAGGATGGGTGGCCAAGTGGCTCACAGATCAAACACACATGTTCATAGTTGTGGGTGCCATGTCCAACTCTAAGCTGTTACACATGGCATCACACAGGTCTTGGTCCTGGGACCCCACCTGTTCAGTCGATACTGCTCAGAGGTACAGGCAAGCATGGCAGGTGTAAGGCTGAACAGATTTGCAGATGACTGGAAACTGTGGTCCATAACTGACTGCACAGCTGACACATTCATCCTCCAGATGTGTCTTACAGAGACAGATACCTGGTGTCAAAACAATGGCCTCAAGCTGAATGGCAAAGAATGCATAGTCATCCCCTTTGGGTAATACAAAGTGCACACAAATTACCACATAAGTGGTAATCCAGCATGTACGGAGAAAGTAGTTATGGCCCTGGGGGCACAGGTAGATAGTAAACTCACCTTTGATGATCACATGGCCAAAGTCTTTCGACATTCGTTCAATGTAGGCCAACTAATGTCACCTAATGCAACACACTTCATATAGTCTGTTGATGTCACCATCCTACAAATATATCTGTGGAAAAAAAAAAAACACTAATATGTATACCGTGTCATGTTAATGCATACTCCTCTAGTATAATGACGTAGTTAGGTAGGGGTTTGAATCCTGCACTTGGCAACTGTTTGTGTGTGTTCCCCTTGGGAAGGAACAACCTTTTAGGAGAGTAGTGAAACACCTCAAAAGTGGTAATGTAACCTTTGTCAAGTCTGATGATGTCAGCATCCTACAAGTATACCTGTGGAAAAGACAACTACCACTAATCTGTATAGTGCATCATGTTAATGTGTACTCCTCTAGTATAGTGAAGTAGTTAGGTAGGGGTTTGAATCCTGCACTTGGCAAATGTGTGTTTGTGTGTGTTCCCCTTGGAAAGGAGCAACCTTTTATGAGAGTAGTGAAACACCTCAAAAGTGGTAATGTAACCTTTGTCAAGTCTGATGATGTCAGCATCCTACAAGTATACCTGTGGAAAATAAAACTCTCACTAATCTGTATAGCACGTCATGTTAATGTGTGCTCCTCTAATATCATGAAGTAGTTAGGTAAGGGTTTGAATCCTGCACTGGGCAACTTTGTGTGTGCCCTCTTTGGGAAAGAGCAACCTTTAATGAGAGTAGTGAAACACCTCAAATGTGGTAATCTAACCTTTGTAAAGTCTGATGATGTCAGCATCCTACAAGTATACCTGTGGAAAATAAAACTACCACTAATCTGTATAGCGTGTCATGTTAATGTGTACTCCTCTAGTATCATAAAGTCGTTAGGTAGGGGTTTGAATCCTATACTGGGCATCTGTGTGTGTGTGCTCAGCTGGGGAAAAAACAAACTTTTAGGAGAGTAGTGAAACACCTCAAAGTGGTAGTCTAACCTTTGTCAAGTCTGATGATGTCACCATCCTACAAATATACCTGTGGAAAAGAGAGCGGACAGTAATGTGCATAGCACGTTGTGTTAATGCATACTCCTCTAGTATCATGAGGTAGTTAGGTAGGGGATTGAATCCTGCACTTGGTGAGTGTGTGCGCTGTATGTGTGTGACACTGTTGGTCAATGTGTTGTGGGTTTTGCTTTTACCACTGTATGACATATCAGTATGCATTGCACATGTGAGCTAGCCATGTGTCAAATACATATCTGTACATGTTACCTCAATGATTGCATGTGTGGGAACTCTGCTTTCTCCAAGAACACAGCTGTCATCCTTGCCAGACTGTGCTGCTGCTTCCCAGACCTTAGGTCACATCTGCATGCTTGTGACAAGGCCAGCCACCGTAGTGATCCCTGGCCTAGGTCATCTGTGTCACACAAAGTCATTACGATTCCTATTGGAATGTATGAGTGAGGGTCTATGGCTGAGGTATATGTCAGACCTGTTCAAACGCAGCAAAGTGTGTCCATGATGACCATTCATAGGTGTAGAACAAACTGTGGATATGCATGCAGACCCCTTATTGCTTTTGTGATCCACCAAGGGATTCCAGAATACCTTTGGAAATGTGATTAACAAAGGAGAGATGACATAACACTTGGTTGCATGTACACATCGGTACCTGTTCATCATGCTGGTGGCTACTACCTATGTGGTACTGTGGGGATAATATGTTCCTTATAGGTGGATGACAATGCTTAGTTTGGCTTATAGCTTTACAGCATGGGTTTGACAACAGGCATCTGTCTGTATGATACCCTTGTGGAGTATGTGTGTCATCTGGAGAATGCATTATAGGCCACAGTATGCATTACCAGACGTGGACGGACATATCTCTACTGTGATTGCTTGTACCTAAGAGAGTTATATGGCAACAGGAGTGGTCTCAGTAATGGGTGCAGGTGAATACCAGTGTTTACTGGCATTGTATAGTACCTGAAGGATCCAAATGTTCCTGTGTGTCCTACATTTGTGCGTCGGTTGTCAAGACATCATTTAACGATTGGTTATGGTCAGGCTGTAGAAGCGATGTATACCACCAGAATGCAAAACAATGACAGATAGTAAGAGTATCACCCACAGCACAGTGTCAAACCATGTCATACACACATGTGTAGTCAGGTGCCGGAATGTGTGTAGTACAATGCATACTGGCCACCAATAGAAACTATGGAGTGTTATTGTGTAATACAGAGCATGTCACCCTGGCCATGTGTCCACTATGCACGTACATGCAGACAGTGCACCTCCACCATGTTCACAACTGTACTCCTGCAAACCTGTGCTACACACATCCCACACATACTGTCCACTCTCTAACACATGCTGTCAATACTGCACACATCAGCCAAGTGGCACGTGGCCAGACAATACACAATTGGAACCAACACTGGTGTAAAGAACAATACAATGACAATCATAGCTTTAATGCATCATGCCTGCGCAACTACACCTTCAAGCATATCATTACACTCTACAGCTGACAACATGCTAACCTTGCTATACTGCTATATAGACACCTTGTGCATCAGCACCATGGTAATCTGTTCCTGCATCAATGTTACAGATGACAGGAGGCAGCACAGGTTTCATCATATGCACAGGGTGTGTTGTGGTTCGCCAGAGGCCTATAGTGAGCCAACCAATTGACATGTATGTGTGTGTGTGTGTGTGTGTGTGTGTGTGTGTGTGTGTGTGTGTGTGTGTGTGTGAGGGGCAAGAATACTGTAATGGGCCAATGTTGTTGTAATGTATGTGTTAGCCTTAGGTGTCTGTAGTATGTGTGTTTGTCTGCATGCACACAGTTCCACCATGTGGCTGCCATATATGGGTATTTGTGGGACAGCCACAGACTGTACCGGCGAGGTTTTACAGATCACCGTCTCTGGCCATGGATACAGTACCTGTGCCTGGCAGGGCTGCTAGTGACACTATCGGGTACCAAGCCAGACTGGGTACTATCCCCAGTGGTGGATGGATGCACACTGGACACAGGTCCCGGCTGGGACTGTCCAGAGCCACGTGCACGTGGTCTTCTAGGACATTCTATGGACAGCCCACCCCCAACATTGCTGGGGCTGGTACTGGCACTACGGGAGCGGCTGTGGCTTGAGGGACATTCGCGGCGACTGCCAGCTGCTGATGTTGCTGGCATACGTCCACGTTGACGTCTCAACCGTCTCGCACTGTCCTGACACATGTACTTGACATTGCAGTGGATATCTAATGTCTCTCCCCAACGTCTATCAGTGACCTCGGTGTAATGTTGGATGGCACCTGCTAGGTCACAGATACTGTCAATGACAGCAGTGTTATGGGCCCTCTGTGCCCTTAGTCCCTAGCTGGTGTACCATTCCATACGTGCCTGTGCCTCCATGACAGCCTGGAACATGCGTGACGTTGTCAGACCTGTGGCACATCTGCCAGTGGCATGATGAGCAGCAATGCTCCTACGAGAACCCCTGGACATCTGCCTATGTAGTACCCTTCCAGACATCTGGGTATGGCTGCTGTGTTGCGATGCATGTGCCATGGATACCACACTGTCCTAGCCAATGCCAACAGTACACTGTCCCTCAGCTATGGGCATTGGTGATGGATGTATTGGCAGTATGACTGTATGCATGGATGGGGTGGACAGCTGTGTACTGTCAATTGGTGGCCCAATGACAGACCCTGGCAAACACGCCTGTGCCTCAACACACCTATCTTCATTATCACTATGTGGCTCAGTGACATCAGTTTCCCTGCTGCAGTGAACCAGCCCTAACACAGCACCTGTGAGAGGGAGACAGGAAACACACTTTACGACCTGTACATGATGTCGGCACACATGCACACATGAACACATGCACACATGAACACATGAACACATGCACACATGTACACATGAACACATGCACACATGTACACATGCACACACTCACACATGCACACAAATACACTCCTCACAACAGCCGATACCCACACACACCACCAGCAATCCAAAACATACTTAATAGTGGTTGAAGGTGGGTTACAGTATCACAAGGCAAACAGTCATATCACACGTCAGCATGCAGAAAGTTTGTTGCTCAAGACCATGCAGTGCGAGTGTAGACAGCCCGTGTTAATAACAGTATACATGGCTTTGATGCATGTGTGCTGTTGTTCAGTGATTGGCCTCACAGCCACTCATTACATGGGTTTGTAAGGTGCCCAATAGGGAGCATTGACTAACATGAATGTGTTATGTGTTGAAGAGTGTCGCACAGCCCAATGATAGGCCTCTACCCCTCAGGTATATTATGTGTGCTGTGTGCATGACATGTGCGATACTGAAGTGTGATCTTACAGCGGGAGTCTGGATATGCTATGTATAGCATGTTAAGGTGTACTGCGTATGACAAAGTTGTGTATGTTGTGTACATGTGTAGCAACTATGCCTATCCAATGTCCAGTATAGTGTTGCCACAATTGTGTGTGCTGCTCTGTGTATTACATGTGATTGAGGCAGCTACTGTCATTACTGAGATGTGCATAGTCTCACAGCAAACATGCACAGCATGCATTATGCGTAGGTGTGTTACATGTACATGGCCTACACCTCACCTATGGCATGCACATTTCATTAGCAATATTAAAATTATAACCCACTCACCAGCATTGACCGGCTGCCTTGCTGTCATGCCAGAGTGACCTACAAGAATATGAGACAGTTTGTCAGTGGCCACAACTGTGGCATTGCTACTGTGAGTTTGCTAAAGTATAGTAGTACAACAGTCGACAGTCACAGACATACAGATTATATTCCAAATATCAGTATTGCACAACACTATGCAGCACAACTTCTAATCACACAGTACACGTCACATATGCATAATCTACCAATACAGATAACAATAGTCTACAGATAGGTCATGTTACCTGCATGCTCCATGTCAACATGCTGGGTGGCTCCGGCCTCCATGATGACACATGTCAGTTGCTGTTCCTGTAGTTGGCCAGGAGCCACCACACTTAGGAGCAGCTCCTCCACTCTGGTGAGGGGGGGATGAATGGCCACCCCACCATCTGTGGCAAGCTGTTGTCGATGGATATCAGACGCATGCTGCCGGACATGTCTAATTAAATCACTGCAGTGATGGTGTACCTGCTCATATGTCCGGTTATGCATGCCTATGTCATTTACCTGACGAACGAGATCTTGCCACAGTGCAGTCCACTCATGCTGGTCCTGGCTGGTTCTGGAGAACAGCAGGGTGTAGTGCTGCACCAAGCTGTTGTGTATTTCTGCCTCCTCTGCAGCTATATAAGATGGGTTCCTTTGGTGGGACATACCCCTGGAAGACAATTAAACAGGATGTGTGAGCAAGTCAAGTGGCACACTTAACATCCTACAGTACAGATATCAATTACCTGCCATATTTTGCATCTGATTGGTTGTCAGAGGATAGACATGTTCAATACCACATATTAGTGTTCAGGCCACAACTGGCTGACAGTGTCTGCCACGCTCTATATATCAAACCATGTTCTGCACAGCAGCAAAGAGAAGCCAGTATGTAAGACTATACACCAGTACATGGCACACTGTATGTGACACAATGCCCCACCTAGCCACAGGAGGTACATATCAAGCTAATGCATGAAGAAAGATGTCATCCATTGCAATGAATGTAAAGTACAATTACAGTATTACCAGTATACCACAGTAGTCTTTGATGCCAAACCCCTGCCTAACATATGTGCACAGTTGTTGATATAGGTGTCATACTGCTTTACTAGACTATACATGTTGCTAGATACACATGTATACCCTGTAACACAGATATGATTGAGGGCATGGTACAGGCATAATTGCACACACATCAGACATACATACAACACACAAATGTATGCCAACCCAGATGAGCTTTACCTGTGTACCATACAGTACTGTGTGTCACTACTTACAAAACCTTATGCCTGTGGTATGTAATCTGTGAGGACTACAGGGAACACAACAAAACAGTGTTTCCAAGCAATGTGAACATACACCATACTGTACTGTTTAGGCCTACAGCTTCAGGTAGTACTACAGTTCATATGGGAGTTGGATTCACCAGCAGTACCACTCACTAAGCATACATGTATTGCTTTAGACTACAATGGGATACCACAGTCGACAACAAGGGACTACGTCACACCGATGCCATACTACTTTTTCTGCCTAGCAATAGCATGCACATCTTTTGCTGGGATCATAGCTAGGACACAAGCTACCATGACAGAAACAATTTCACACTAATCTATCACACCTTTACAGACCTTGCACACATTCACCAACACATTCACCATCACACTCAGTCAACCTCACACAGCAATTATTGCACTAAGTACATGAGTGTGTGCATCGTGTCATGGGTAGGTAATATGCTATTGGCCCTAGGGCCTACAGCAGCCTAGCCATACTCTAACCTGGCCTTTGACACACATGTAATTTAATTTCACTTGCCCCTGTCAAACAGAGCCACAGAGGTGATTCCCGGGGTGTATTTCCTGTCTCCCAAACAATCATCAGGAGTATTTATGACAACAGCTAATGAGGAGCTTTGTTTGCTATTGATGGGTGGTTTGTTCCAGAGTATGGCATGTCTCTAAGTTAGGACTCTATCCCTCCAGCATGTGCTGTTTAGTGAGCTGACAAGGTGTAGGGCCCTAGAGCGTGTATCTGGGAGGGATTGTAATATGTTTACGTGGAGGATGTCTAACAGCTATGGGTGTGACATAGCTCAGTATGTTAGGCAGAGGTCACCTCTGGGTAGGCGGTATGCAACACAGTGTAGCTGTGGTTTTGTGAGTCGGTCTGCATAGGGCATTGGTTTGAGGCTGGTATTACTCTTTGTGAGGTATGTCTGTGGCCTTTCCAGTTGCTGTAGTTGGCATTGTACTCTCTAATGGGTTTTAAGTGTGATGAGTAGAGGGGAACACTGATCTATATTTCCCTAGATGACACACCTTTTGTGATGACGTGTACCACATAGATAGAGTACATGAACAGTGTGGCACTGTGATTATCAACGGGGAGGCTACTGTCCACCTGTGTCCCATGTTCCCTTGTCACACCTTCGGTGATAGGTAAACTACCACCTATGTGGTAGTTAATGGGTACAGTGTTCTGACAAGAAGGGATGGCACTGCAGTGTCAACACTGAGCTTCAGTCCATACCTTGGTCGCCAGGCACCTGTCGCAGTAAGTATGCCCCATGTCTCTCTCCCTCTATCTATATATATCTACATATCTATATATATATATATATATATATATATATATATATATATATGGTTCTAGGTTATAACACCGACAGCACACAACATCGACAACGACATCACCGACACCACATCATCGACAGTTCACAAACACGACACCGCACACACTCAACACATCATCACAACAACCAATAAATAAAACAAATTCCCTGACCAAAAACCACACACACAACACAAGCACACCTAAATCCTAACAAACAAACATTAAACCTTACATACACAACTATCCACAACCCTAACAAACCCTAACCCTAAGGTCCATCACTATCGCACACTAACCTAACCCGCCCTAACCTTAACTCACTTAACCCGCCCTAACCCAAAACAATTCACTACTGCACCTTACCTAACCCGCCCTAACCCTAACTCACTTAACCTCCCTAACCCAAAACATTCACTACTGCACCCTTACCTAACTCGCACTCCTAACCCTAACTCACTTAACCCACCCCTACCCCTACAGACCGTCAACATCGCACACTTACCTTACTGCACCCTAACGTCCGTCACTACCGCATACTTACACATCCTTTCCCCATCTCGGTGTTCTCCGTCGGTGTTTTCATCCGTCGATCTTCTGGCGTCGGTGATTTCGCTGTCGGTCTTCTCATCTGTCGACGTTGTAACCTAGACCCATATATATATATATATATATATATATATATATATATATATATATACATATATATATATATATATATATATATATACATATATATATATATATATCTACATATCTATATATATATATATATATATATATATATATATATATATATATATATATATATATATATATATATATATATATATATATATATATATATATATATATATATATATATACACACACACACACATACATACACACATACACATAAACATCCATTGCTGTACATATAGGCACATATACAGTCCACTATTCATGGTGGGAATATCAATTATGTGACAGTTGTGAGATATACAGTTATGTAATAATATTGCACAGTGTTGTGCAGACTGCACTGAAGGTGTCCTCAGCCCATGTAGCTTTAGCAGGCCTCACTGGCTGCAACACTGCAAAACTGGCAGAGCATACCCACAGCGTTTAACCACCACATGTCATAAACCAGCACTGCATGCTGTTTTCTTTGCCACACGCTACAACCTACATAGAAATATGCACATAACCTTCAACAACGTATATATATATATAGGTTTACTATCATAAATTCGAAAATAAAAATAAATCATGTCTTTATTTTCGAATTTATGGATCGAAAATTCACATTTTCGAAACATAGTAAACCCGAAAACAATGCTGTATATCAAAATGTCGCCATGACATTTACGGCAACACAGAGCACGCCCACCCTGCCAAATACACAGAACTACCCAACCTAAACACACGCGTATGCAGGGGGGCTGCGCCCCCCTGCACCCCCTGCGGGGGCTGTGCCCCACACCCCCCAACAATATTCCAACTCCGAGATCACACTACAGTGAGGAAAGGGATGTATTTCCCTGTCCGCTGTACGCGATCGCTCCCATGAGCGAACGTTGTTATTCGAATGCACAGTCCATTCGCAATTACAACATTCGCTCAGATGACTCCGCATTATGAAGTATTCAACATCTGATGTTCGAATTCATAGCCATGCAAGTGCACGACATTGTCATGGTAAACCATATATATATATATATATATATATATATATATATATATATATATATATATATATATATATATATATATATATATATATATATATATACACCCTTCACAAACAGTTGCAGTATGTCCCTTGCCTTATGCACATGTACAGATACATAGAGATACGTACTGCTGCCACATATGGACGATTCACAGTATGTAGAGTACTCTTCATAAACATCTACTACATGCCAGCAAATACATATGTGTTACATACCTTTCCTTTGTATTGCTCTGTTCTGTTTGTTTTTAAAGGAAATCATTTTTTTTTATTTATTAATTTTTTTCTCTGTCTGTTGCTGTTGCTCTTTCTTTTTCTGTGTCTCTCTGTTTCTGTCTCTTTGTCTGTCTTTGTCTGTGTCTCTGCCTCTGTCTCTGTCTCTCTCTCTCTTGCTGCAATGAGATTATTGCATGTGTGGACAGCAAGTACAGCCTGCTTTTCTAGGTATCTGCACATGTGCATGTGATGTCCTCTGCACCAATTGGTGCACACCATTTACTAATTGCATGCAGCCTGCTGTGTGGTAATTGCAGTACTCACTGTCATAGCAGCCTATTGCTATAAAATGCTAGGTTAGGTAGGCGTAGCCCTTTCAGCTTTCCAAAGTGGGGCCCATGCTTGTTTGCTGTGGACACTGTTGTGTCAGTCAGAAGGTTGGTATACTTCTTATCTCTGAAGCTAGGGTTGTAGCCAGTGATATGCACGTTGTACTCAAACCTGAATGTTGCTGCTTCTAGTACACACTTGTCAGTGTAGAATTTTACTCACCTCTCCAAATGCTTACACAAGATACATGGGAGTATGTACTTTCTTTTCTAATTAGACTATTAACTGCCATACAAAAGTAGTTATTGCAATGTATTCCTCTGGAACATGAACTGTTTGTGAACTACTATACTGTAAATATTAATTACCTCATTTCTGAACAGTATGTTGTTTATTTGTGTTGACATTAGCCAAGCTGATCAAGACAACTGGAAACATTTCAGTACTGAGTATGCCTACCTGCATCCTTGGTAGAGCCTGAATACACAGGTATATTGTTCTTTTGGGTAGGGGTGCAGAAGTACAGAGAGCATTATATAGTATTGTGTGATGTTTATCTTGCTGAACATACAGGGTTGCTGTGAACCTTAGTCTAACAAGGCAAGTAGTCTGCCTGCGTAGCTCCCACTTGTGGACATATCCAGATGGTAGCCAGAGGTTAGCCTATTATTCTTTGTCTGTGCACCACATTGGTCTTTTCTGCACTGGAACAATGGCATTGTCACAGTTGGTTGATAACAGTACATGGCTACATCCTTTGATATTTCTGTGTTGTACTCCTACATAAGCCTCTGCCAGGCCTCTGATACACTCAGGTGTATATTTGACCAGCCTCAGGGAAAGGTACATATAAGTGAGGTACACCTGTAATATATTACAGACATTAAAGTTGAGACTGTGAGAGAATCAGAGCATATGTATTAATTCACACTTTCTGACGTGCATGCAGTGTGTACTCTTACTTATTGACATTATTCATTAAGTGTAATTCCCCACTTTTCGGCCTACCGTCAGTACTTTTCAGAGGGATTCTAAGGGACAAAGCTAACATTTATTTACGAATCAGGAACATCCCTGAAAAGCAGTCACAGTTGGGAAGTATGGCCTCTGCCCTATTCAAATATGCCAGTGTTTATCCTGCTCTGATACTGTGTGGGGTTTGTAAAGTGCTACTGTAACATTATTTCCTGCTAGAATGGCTGGTTCTCTTTTCTCAGTCATGTCATGCAATTCCACAACAACTGCTGGTAAAGATCCACAGAACAGGATTTGTGTTATGGCATTCCTATTTTCCCTTTACATTCACTCATTGTAATGCATGATATATTTATTACAGCACCAACTTGCTGTATATCTACTGTGGCCTAGTGATACTTCATGCAGTGTAGTGTGCCCAAGGTTTGGGGTTCGAGACTGACAGAGGTGTTTTATTTTGCTGCTCAGCAGAACAAGTGCCCTGCCATGCAGAGTGACTAAGGCACTTTTAAGCAGTTGTAAGCGGGTTTGCGCGGGTTTGCTCGACGCTTAGCAATACTTAACTAAGCCCACACATGCGCACACTCACTCAAACCCGCTAACTACTGCTTAAAAGTGCTTACTCCCGCTAACCCCCACTCTAATTTCTTTGAAAGAAAAGAAAATGGGGAGATTGGAAAGTGGTGAAAAAGGGGGCAGAAAAAGGGAAAGACAGTAGGGAAACCAGCTCGGGATGTGCAGGACGGGTGTAGAGAAGGTCCATAGCTGCCCATTTCTTTACCAGCAACAGCTGTGCATATGGTAGGAATTTGGAGTGAAATTTGAAACCTTCCACCCCTGAGACAGGTGTGAGGACAACAAAGTATGTTGTACTGCCAATTATAATTATCAGTTTACATGTCCAGCGGACATGTGTGCGAAATGGGCAGCTATGTATGGGGTGTAATTTTTTTTGTGGGAACAGATTGCCCCCTTTTTTTTTTCAGGTGAGAGTGGAATGTGAGGTAGAGGAAGTAGGTATATTTGGGAGGTAGGATGGGGAGTTAAACAGACAAGACAAACAAGACGCATACAGGGGTGGAATATGACACATGGGGTGGGTGAACACAATTGATGGGGACGGATGTTTGGAAATCGCAAGCCCATGAGCCCACAGATGGTAACAGTGGAACTGAGATCCCTACCCATGGGCAATCACCACTGCACCTTCACAGCCCCAAGGGTGGCTGTGCTGGGGGCTGCATAGGAGGGGCAGGCTCACCCATGAGTCGCGCCACTCTGCCTCGAGCTGGCATAGGGGATTAGCGACTGAATGCTGGATCTCCCTACGCACCACAGCCCGGACCCTTTGGAGGGTGACAGGTGGCCCTTCTCTGCCCATGCTTGCACGGGGGGACGAGCCCCATCCCCTGCAGTGCTTCCACCCGAGGGTGGCACAGGACCAATGGAGGAGGGGAGCCCGGGCTGGGCACCGGACCTGCTGGTGCCAGGTGCAATTGCCAGCTGAGGAGGGACAGGTGGGTCCGCTGGGACCGGCCTTACCATACGTTCTGTGCTTAGGTGTGTTTAATTACAACATAGACAACAGCATTCCAAATTAGTTGTAACAGCATGCAGTAATATTCCCATTAACCCAACAAACCAGGGTTCCAACAGTTGAACAGCAAGCATAACAATGCATATATTGAACAACAGTGGACATTCCAACAGCATGCAGGGATGATTGGTGGCAACAGGCCACCAAGGTTGTGGTGTTTGAACAGGGCACATGCATCAAAGTAAATGCAGATATTTATAGAACAATAGGACATATGTCCCAACAAATGTTTTGAGATTAGACATACCCATTGAGGTGTGGAATTGCATTGTTTATGCACATACAGTAGGGTGTAAAAAGATACCTCCATTAACATCTTATAAGTACTTTTAGTCTACACTACATTCCTATTGACTGCAGGTGTATATCCCCTACATGTATTATTACACTAGGCAACATGCCTTAGGTTGTGTAATGGGTTTGGCTAGTTCATTATATACCTGACCTATATCTGACATACTAACTGTCCAAGATGCAGATGTTACTGCTACATAATTATATATTTTATTTATATTTATATATCTACATATCTGGATGTGTTCACGTGACATTTTCAGTTATATTTCTACAGAAACCTACATTTCATGTAGCACACTCACATTTCTGGGGAACACATTAACAAGCTACTCATGTGCCAGATTTACCTATGCATGCCAGCCATTAACCTACTGTTGAGGACTGTATATATGCTTCACAGCTACTGGCACTTTCTTCATCCACTTTATATGGGACTGCCCAACTGTTGACAGTATTTAATACAACAGTACTACTTGTATAATGCAAGGGTACAACAAACTTTCAAAGTAAGTGACACAGACACACTCCAAGTATTATACCTTTATTAATTACATTACACACTTTTCTACATGCTCTCTCATTTATTTGGTATTACAGTGCATACAGAAGACTTATTCAAGATGTATTATACCTTTATTAATAGGTTACAACACTCTTTTTCAGGCTCACTCACTTATTTTATATAACAGTACATGCAGAGATATTATTCCAGACTTATTTTACCTTTATTAATGGGTTACTACACTCTTTTTCTGGGTCTCCGACTTATTTTATATAACAGTACATGCAGAGCAATTATTCAGGGCATTTTATTGCTTTATTATTGGGCTACAACACTTTTTTTCAGGCTCTCTCACCTATTTTATATAACAACACATGCAGAATAATTACTAACCTGCCTGGTGGCGCAGCCTTAGCAGCCTATCTGCATAGGCTTGCTGATTCGCAGCACGGACACCTGCAGCTGTGAAGTAAATGAAGGGATATTGAGACATACCTATCCATTATATAGACTAAATTAGCATGTCTTACATACTTCATTCCATGGCTACCTACTCAGTAGTGGGGCATCTTGCATGTCACGGGCCTCCTGTATCCATCGGTTCAGTAGGTCCTGCTTCCGTCTCTTCAGGTCTGCATGGAGGTGACGCACCTGCTCACCAGTCCGAGGGACACCTGTGGCACTGGTGAGATCATGAGCTAACTGGTTCCAAGTCTCTGCTTTGTACTCTGTCCCTTGGAACTGGCCCTGCAGAAGTCTTGACTCATGACGGTGGACAAGGAGCCAAACCATGTATTTTGACTCCTCGATGCCCCAGTGTTGCGATCGAAAGCGAGTACCCTCTCCAGCACCAGCCATTCTGACTGCAGATGGGAGCTACAATCAGTTATGGCGAGTATTCCCACCTATGGAGCTTAAATATGCAGCATTTCCCGCACTTTTTTGTGATTGGCCATTTTTGAAAATACTCAGCTGACTGCAGACCTGCTTAGCAATAGTTAATCTTCCATTTATAAGTATATGTATGTTAACTGTGCATGTTTATCTTAAGCTGTCATGGCTTAGTGGTTCAGTACTTTGATTATGGTGCACAGTGTCCCTGGTTCAAACCTTGTCATAGCTTTTTATTTTACTACTGTCCAGACAGGCTAGGGGGTGTGTCTGTGTTTAGGCCACTTTGCACTGCATTGCTCCACGTTGCCCGATGGTGCTCTGGTTAGCGCGGCACGCAGCTCCGTGAAAAGGTATTGCGCTAGGTAAAGCGCTACTTAGCTATACGCAATGATATTGCGCTAGATAAAACCTTGCTTATCTATGGGCAATTTTATTGAACTAGGTAAAACGCTGCTTAGCTATGGGCTATTATATTGCGCTAGGTAAAACGCTGCTTAGCTATGGGCAATTATATTGCGCTGGGTAAAACGCTGCTTAGCTATGGCCAATTATATGTCAATAACCTCAGTGCTGCTCACCTTCTTATCTTTATATGTATACAATTTTTTCACTAATACATAGGCCATTTCAATGCTTTATAATAAGATTTCATTCATATATGTCAGGAATTATTTTATATACTAATTTAAAACATAAAATAGACAGGGGAGTGGTGGGACTAGAACCAGGAATGCCTCCTCTTTGTGCGAATGCTCTACCACTACACTATTGCTATTTGGCTTGATTTGCATAAACATTTCTTATTATGCTCTTCAATGTCGAAATTGCTAACTGCAGCTAAGCAATGGGCACACCCGCGCAAACATGCGCAAATACGGGCAGCTATATTGGGAATTATAAAAAAAAAAATTTGTTTACATTTTACATTTACAAAGGGGTTTAGTATGTGGGGATGTGTACTGTTTGCTATGTGTACATTTCAGCGGACTCGCTCATTCCATTTGTCTTTTTCACTTTATATGGTTGCAGGGGCATGGATATTTGAACTGCTCGGCAGTCTGACACGCCCCCTGCAGTCTTACACGCTCCGTGTAAGCCTTCCAGTTGAGTCAGCGCCCTCATGCATATGCATGACGCGCTGACGTCGTAGTCTTAAATGGCAGTCTCAGAGTAAGACTTGGTTAGTCTTACTCGGAGGATTACTGAATCCCGGCCAGAGTATCAGAGTGCAGAGTACAGTGTGCATGGTTAGTGCTGTTTTAACATGATCCATGCTGTTAATAGGTCCATATAAGTGACTATACTGAAGATGCTAGATGTAATTCAGTGGCTAGAAAGGTATAGGAGTGTGAAAACTTACTTTAAGGGTGAATATCAAAAAGTTTCTCTTGTGAAAAATTTAGAATATCACAATGTCAATTTGAATTATGACCAAGGAGAAATGAGGACTGTCTTCTAAGTTTTTTTTTTATAATTAGTGAGACCACAGATATAGAGAGGTAGGTAGGGTAGTAGAAAAAGTGAAGCAAGCAGTAACTAGTGCATGAAGTTGAGACAGAAAATGTATTTGGCACCTGCAGCTAGAACTAAGTTTCAGTCTATCACATCAGAACCAAAATCAGGTTTTGGCTTGGGAGATAGTAAAAATGCAGAATTCAGAAAATGCCTTCTCAGTTTGAGAACCATATTACAAATGACAAAAATTAGAAACGTACAACCATATATGTATGTAGTTATACAGACACATTCAAAATAAAACATATTCAGCCTAGGTCTAACGTGAATTAAATGGTTCACTGCTTAAAGGGAGCTGTGCAATAAAATGCACTATAAAGGCATTTTAATTTCTTATGTCCCAAAATGGCCATCGGAGACTGAATGGTTGAAAAAGTGGGCTTACATATATCAAGAAAAAATGGCCACTTCTTGGAATACCCCTTTTCTCTGACAGTGTGGCAATCTTGGAGTTGGTTTATAAAAATTCATGGGGATGTGTTGGGGAGTGCTTGCCCCATTGCAAAAAAGTTTAAAGAAGAAGAGTTACCTTCAAGATTTGCTCTTCACCTGAGTTTTTGATCTTTTTTTGGTGTGTCAGAACCTGACATTACGAGTGTCAACATTTCATTTGGGAGCCTAAATTATCTGGCACCTGTAACTAGAATAAAGTTTGTATCTGCTTTCTTTTGAGAGCCAAATCCATATTTCAGCTGCAGAGATGAAGGAAAACATACACAACTCAAAAAAATGTTATGTCAGCTGTTTTAGACTTAAGATAGAAAGTCAAGACATAAAATACATATTACACATAGCATAATGGCAAGCGTAAATGTGTACATAGGGATATAATCAGTTTATAAACTATATTCCAACCCTATCTGACATAAGAATTAAGCTATTTATTTACTTAGGCTACAAATAAAAGCACTCTTCTCGTTGCCTGTATAACTAAGATTTCACTGGCAAAGCTTGAAGCTTTCTCTTAAACAAAATCCATCTTCAACATTACAAGAGGAAAGGCACAATCATATACCTAACTAAAAATGGTGATATAATAATTCCTAGTTTTAGCCATTTTGATTTAGATCACTGGTGGTGTAGGGAAATAAAACTTTAATGACTGTCCAGGTGATCTGAGTTTGATTATTGGCTTTGATGCTTGTCAGAGCTGGAACAGGAGCATGTGGATGCCCATTCTGGGGTGAGAGAGTGGTACAGAGCCAGACACACACTGCCACAGTCTCTTCTGGGAGGGACAGTGATACAAATGTGTGGCCTGAGAGGTTGAGTCATAGGTTCACCAAGTCACCATCAGGTAGTAGCCTTCAGTGCAGGTATGCAGAAGTGTGTACCGATATGGGGAAAACATTGTCAGCCTTTCTTGTGATGCATATCACATATCCATCTGTTAGTCAATTATAAAGTATGGCATGATTTCTAGGGATGTCAATGAGGGCATAAGGTACCCTCATGGCTGGTTCATACTCCATTAAATTTTTAAATTGAGAGAAAAAAAAAGATATTGGTTCTTACACAGCAAAAGTGTGCTAGCAAAATAGCATACCCACAGTAGAAAATTGCTTTTCTAAACTATTTTTAAGACTGCAGACCAGCAAGTAGATGCACAAAGCACTCTAGAGAGATTGGAAATGTAGCTATGACTAAATTTTAAAGCTGAGTACTCTAGCTCTCAGCTCATATAAACCTGCAAACAATGGGAAAATAATTCTTATGCAAGAGTTATTTGCTAAATTTCACTTAGTGTCTGAGAAACTTTAAGGATATGCCAAAGAAGATTCTGATTAAACAACGCGTATCCATATATAGGCAGTAGACATGCAGAATGGATTCTGAATGCCTGGATTAAACTCCCAGAGCAGTATGTATTTCTGTCACCAACAATAAGAAAAATGCTGTTGTTGCTGGGATGCCAGCTGGTTACAGCTCAAAGAAACCCTTATGGCTGCCTGGATGGCATCCCCCTCAGCCACAGTCGTGTCTGATCAAGGGGAGGCTTGACAGTCAGGGCATGAGGACAAAAAAAAAACATTCAAAAAATGTAACATATAATAACCCCACAGAATCCAGTCTTTTACTTCAAAGCAAGAAGGATGAAGCATCTTATAAACCCCACAGGAACAAGTTAAGTTAAAATGTAGGAAGTCTGATATCAAATTCACTTGTGTTTCTTACATTATAATAATTTCCCTGCCCCAAAGAAATATGTTCAGCTTTAGCAAATTATGCATCTGATACAGATATATAAACATCTGTTGAAAAGTTTCAAATGTGGTTAATATAAGCATTCCAAAGGACAATGTGCGAGATCTGCTAAAATGAGTAATACAGTGGTTGTCAGATTTTGCGGTACATCCCAGATGGCAGCACACAACCTGCTGGATCAACACATTTAATAAATAATATCAGAGCTAAAAGCAAAACAAACAACACATTCCTTTAATAAATGAGCAACTGAAATGTGAAGAGAGTTCACCAATAATCAGCATATTTGAAGGGTTGCGTGATCATAGTTGAAAAATTGCAGTTTAAAAAATAATAATCAGTATTAACAGTGTCAGCCCAGCTAAACATAATAAAGGATTCAATGTTTTCTGTGGGGAATTAATGAATACAACTGACCTCTGAGACAAATCTGTAAGTACTATGGACATACAGTATTCACATCATTTGCAATCCTGCTTTCAGTGTCTAAAGCAGTCACTGAGAGGTAAAGAGTTAGCTGCCTTGAAATGTTAAAAATTCCAATAAATTCTGCAGAAATGTTCTTTCTGCTCTTAGTAAGAGAAATGTCTGAGCATCAGTAGGTGGAAGTTATAATGTGTTTTATTTAAGTAGGACTGATGAGAAGAACTGTGATCGGTGGTGACATGGCAGCTTCCTTAATTGGCTGGGAGACTCGGGCTCATATCTGTAGGATATAATTTATAGCAGGCTCAACTAAACCACCATTCCTAATGTCTGCATAATTAGACACAATAAAATGGAGAGCAAATTCCCACCAACCATGCCCTTAAGTCATAACAGCATCAACAACAAAACATGCTGTATGCAATATTTCACAGTAAATAACATAACAGGAAAAAACAAGAAAGGATAGCTTAGGGCCAAGTGACATTGTTTTTGCAGTCTGAAAACAACCAGAAGCAGTATGACCAAAATTTGACCCTAAAAATTAAGGACTACAGCAGAAGTAATGTGGGAATGCACAGTCACATAAAATTTATCAGACAGTTGACATGAAGTAAACACTGGTACAAAACTATTTTGTCTCAGAAAAGAAAGTTAACTATTTACTTTGGTACAGAACATGGTTGTATAGTATGTAAGATCTGCTGTGCAAGCAGACAAGCTGCAGGTTATGTTATGACAGCTCCAACTTTATAAGCAGACTAATATGAAAAACTTGCAAATGGCATTATCTTATGATTTACACTATTTGCATGCAACTATTTCCTACACTGCATAAACCATGTCATTGTCTTTCTAAACTTTTCCGTCACTGTTTCTTTTACTCCTGTCTCTATTTCTGTAGTTCATTTCACAATGAAATGGAGTTCTTTGTCTCGTCTACTCAAAAACTGTAGTAGAACAATCTAGCCTAATTTAAGAATTCACTCTTTAAGTCTTTCTTCCTGACTTTCTCAAAGGTTTTTCTGTCTGCTGACTACAGTATTGATTTGAGGCATAACCGGGATTTTCTAGCATGCAGCCTCCCACCAAGTGTAGACTTCCTTATCCAAAGAGACTTACAGGTTTGTGGAAAATATATATCTTTTTTGATACAGGAAAAAGTTTTGAAGTGTCAGAATTAAGCAAATAACTCTAAGCCAACCAGGCATTCTGAAACAAAATTTAATTTAAATCATTCATATGTTAGCCATGTAAGTGGCCATCATGGACCCTTTTCAGTCATGATCTATACCACAAGGATGAAATACATATTTAAGGGTTTTTTTTAGAGTATCCAATCAACCAACATGATATTTTGGGAAGAAACCAGATTACTCAGGGAAACTCCATGCAGACATAGGGAGAACATACAAATTCCATCTAGACTATGACCAGAGAATCAGGATTGGAATACTGGCCCATTAGCTGCATGGCAGACATTGTAGTGGTTGAGCCAGTATGCTGCCCCCTACTTAATACAATATAATAACCATGAATTGACAAATATGCTCTGTTTTTCTTTTAATTCTTGCACGTTCCACCATGAAATACATAATTTTTAAAAAGTGTATGCCATGGAACATGCAGTATAATGTAACCACTGCTTATTCTTTATTCCAGGTTAGGCCTGTCAATGGCCATTTGCCTGCCCTAAAAACACAATTCATCTAGACCCTTAAGCATTCCTGTGGCACTTAAATGTTTCGCGCACATTTTATATCTTCCTTTCAATAAAGTCTGCAAAACAGGATCAAATAGTTTGCAAAAACATAGGTTTGTGCTTATAAAGTTTAGAGATTCACATTGTTTTGAAACTGGAATTTGTAGGATTAAAATTGTTCAAAATCTGAATATCAAAACATCCAAATTAATGATGGGTATACATAGACGGTGGGTAGAGCTCCAGGCCACCATTACTTTGTCCCCACCACAATCGCATATAATTTCCTTATAAGTGTCACTACTTCAGCAATGCTGAGCATAGTTAGAAAAGGCATGAGAAGTATCCCCTGCCTGCGTACTGGTAGGGCTTTCCCTGTCCACACTTGCAGCTAAGGACTTTTGATGAAGTGCATTTTCAGTAAATCTCAGTTTTGATTGTACTGCTTTACTGAACTGATACTCATTGGACTTACCATTAAATAACCAGATATATTACTATTGTTCACGCACGTAAATCATTGCGATACATTTACTCTATAATGATAGTACCTTACCTTTGATTGAAATTATATTTATTGAATTGCTAATCTGATCGAAAAAGGAAAACAGTTTCCTTTTCCAGTGGGGGGGGGGCTGGGAGAACTAACTGGCTTATTCTGTCTGCATAGTTTTACTGCTTGGGAAAGGGTGTTTAGTACCCTAATGCGTAGGGTTGGAGCTAGAGTTAGCACAGATGAGAAAGGATGGGCAAGGAGGCTTACCAGCAGCCCTCCAAGTACTCTGTACAATGTCATTCATAACTCTATAAGAAAACCTTTATCATGTAACAGCCATATTCTCTCTGTTTAGTTTTGTCCTCAGCAGTTCCTCTGCTTGCCCATTTGTCTCTTCCAAGAATTACTCCTTCTTCAAGATAAGCATCTCTGCATACCTCTCATCAGTAAATACCTAGCTGAAATACTCACTATAAACCTCACCCATTTTTCAAGTCCCCAGTTATTTCACAGCAAGACAGACAGCCCAGTGCTTACACTCTGAATAACTTTGGTTTCAGTAAACCTTATCATTCTAACAACTGCATTCAGTAAGTGTGGCTTGGTCATGTGCTCTTTGTATATCTTGTCTGATCCCCTTTGGTAACCTACAAGGGCATATTACTTGCCCCTTTTGTATTCATCTAATCATTTTCCCCATTAAATAATAAACTAAATTGGAAGACACAAGTTCCATTTATGTGACATACAACGCAGAATATTCCATGGTGAAAAAACAATAACACTGAATTAAAAGTTTTACCCATGAAATGTACATGTATGCTTAAGCGTACTCGTTTAACAGACCACTACAAAGTGCTGCAAACTGTAGTAGGAAGCATCATTACTCTGTGTGCCAGTTTCATGTAGCACTAAGAAAGACTCTACCAGTGCTTTCATAATTCAACAAAATCACCCACTATTTGATATGTGACAAGGATACACAGATGCGTGCTGTGAGGTTGTTGTATAGATAACCAAGCAAAAATTACTGGAGGATGGACAAGTCACCCAGCACTAGGCAATGACAAAGAAAATCTGCTTCTTAAATACAGTTTGATACCACAGGTGAACATGAAGTGAAGCATACAGCCACACTCGTGTGCAGTACAACATGGATAACAAGAGCCAGATGTACAACATAGTGTGAGTACATAATTTGGAGAGGTACATATGCAGTGTAGAAATGGCATGTTCAGAAATGTAAATATAATGATTAGCACATGCCCAAACTTAACTTGTGACACTAGTGCACAGTCCCCAGAAACTTTGTTACAACAACCACAATGCTGCACATCTGGGCACACAGCATCACTGGCTAGAACTTTGCAAAACTTTATGAAAAAATTTTCCCCTCATCTAAGTCATAATAATCCCTTTTCTTTGAAACAGGTGTAAGCTTTTGTTTTTCCTATTTTTTTTTTTTTAAAGCTTGGTTTTGAATCTTGTTAGTCTTCTGTTTTTTGATATCGTGGTGGTGGGCGGTGATTCCACATGGCTGGGGCAGTTTTGGAGAAGGACTTCTTCCCCACTGATTTGTTTAAAGGATTTATGATTAAGGTGATAGTATCCCCTTGGTGGCCTCAAGAGTCCATAACCTTGTTCCCTAATGGTTGACTTGAGACTTAATCTGGGGGTTATACTGCATAGTTAGCATCCTGAAACGAAAATTCCTGAATAGCATATTGGCAGTTGCTTGTCTAGGGAGCCACATTAATTTTATAAGAGGTCACAGTGATGGGTGTGACAGCTAGCTAATAAAGTAAAGCAAAGTAATCTATTTTGTTTTCAGACATTGAGTTGCCAGGGGTATTATGGGATGAGTAAAAGGTTATTACTGGTACAGCATACTTGAATTTAGGTAGTAATATATTTTGTACTATTGCCTGTCATACTATTGGAGAAGGTAAGTGAAGTATTTTATAACACATTTAATTGACATATAACTTTATTATTGGGTGAGCTCAATGTGTTGCTTAAAGGTTAAGTTGTTTGTTAAGTAATGGATGAGCCATAAGAATGTGTTGTCTCCAAAATGGAAGCATAGAAATGTTTCAAGTAAAAATGTGTGATTAACAGTTTTGAAGGTTCTTGCCAGGTCAATAAATATACCTGCTGTGATATTTATTATTAATCATGTAGTTGGTTACTGTCTACAGGGTTGTTGCCTTTAAATGACTTTTTAATGTTAAATGGATACTAAATGTTGTACTTATTTGCACATTTTGATGGTTATTTCTTTAGTTTGCTATTTGTTTTAAGACAAAATTCTTATCTGTGAGTTATCAGTTACAGATATATAATGAAAATTGTAATTGCTTAGAAAATTTTGATGATTGTTTTAATTGACACGTGTCTATGTGTGGGGGTTGTACCTTCCATACTCCTACTGTTTGTGTATTAACACTAATGTCACTGTACCTTGGAATTTGGGGTGTTTCCTGAGAAGCTGCAATCTCAGACAGTATGTATTGAAGAGTATTGCACTACCATTGCTAGTATTTTGGGGATTTTAAATGAGTTTCTCAGAAATGCAACAGGAACACATTCTTTGTTATGCGTTTTCATCTGTAGATCTGTTTATTAGCTTTTGTTTCCATTTTTTTATTTTGAGATCTTCAGTTTGTTGCAGTTTTGTATTATGCATATCTGTTCCTCTTGATTCTGCATTTTTTTCTTTTCTTTTTTGTCACATTTTGTCTGAACTGTTTTTTTTTTTATACATTTATAGAGTTAGTGGCAGTTGTGATTTTTTTGAAGTCAGTAGCATTGCATATAGTTGCTTTGTAAGTGCTAACATTGGTTGTGGTTATGACTTGCTACATGTTACTTATTTTTGCGTTGAATTAGCATTTTAAAAATATTGGTAGTTTTAAGCTTTGTTTAGGTGGTAATTTTTTGTGTGATGTGTGTTTTGTATGTTCAGTAATGTTATTGTTTCCCCTTGAAGTGAATACATTTTAATGTTATATTAGGTGGTGCTTGTGTTTTGGCGGTTTGTTTAATAAAAATTACTTGAAGTCACTGACACTTTCTATAAATCCAAACTACTAAAAACATTGCTAAAGGCAGCCACAAAGCCTGGAGCACACTGTTGACATCACTGACTCCCAAACCCATCTAGATTAACCTTTACTGTAAACTCAGCAATACCATGCAAAATGCCAATAAAATATGGAAATAAAAACAGTAACTAAAAATGTTGAAAAGAGTAGCCTAGAATACTAACTTATGGAATCCTCATTACAGCTGTGATACCACTATATCTTTTCAACAGGCTAAAGAAATACCCCCTAAACAATCATTGCATTGTCTTTTGGCTTTCCCGGTTAGGGGTCGCCACAGCGGAACTCTGGTCCGCTAATGATTGGCAGTGGATTTTTACAGTGCCGAGTTGCCAGCCCAATGCCCAACCTTCAAAGAAGGCACACCCATTCACGCATGCAACTACCTGCATGTCTTTAGATGTCACTTGACTGTGAGGAGGACATGCAGACTTCACACAGAAGGCGCTCCAGTCGAGAATGAAACAGGAGAACCTCTTGCTGTGAGGTGACAATGCTAACCGCTGCACCACCGCGGCTCTCTAAACAAAATAAAGAGAGCCTAAACTAACTTGATGTTACTGTCTCTCACCCATTCATACAACTTTGTTTGCCAAAGGGAAAACACAGCACAAATGAAATGTGCACAAAAAGCTATACAAAAATGGATAAATGGAATATATTGTCATGTACAGCATAATTAATATCTGATAGTCTGGGGTATCAGAACTCACTTTTGGACTCATGGCACTGCCCTACTCACGGTTCTTGTTTTTAAAATCCAAAGAGTATCAGATATTTCATTCATTCACCCAGTCCGGACCTTACACATTCACCATTATGGAATAGCACTGAAGAAAATCATATCCACTTCCAGCAAGTATACAATTTACTTAATTGCTTTGTAACAGACCACACAAAGTTTGCTTAAACGGTGGAGTGACCATTTTAAGTGATTGAGAAAAATCTGGAGTTATTAGCTGAAGAAAGAATATTGCCACTGAGCTTTTTGAAAGCAGGAGTATACAAAATTTAAAAACAAGCTAGCAAGGTGGTGGATTATATATCCTGAGTTATGAGTGAAGGTGGGAGTTCAATTCTCTGAAAACTGAGAGCTGTGCAAATGTTCTGTAAAAAGTAAAAACTGACATCAGTCTTAAGGAACTAGGCTTGTGTACTGAAAATGATGGACTTGGTATTGTACTATGTAAAAAAAAGTCTATGCTGTTTTGTTTTCCATGTTCTGGAAAGCAGCAGTTGAGTTCTCTTGTGTGTGTTATGCTGAAAAGCATTGACTTTCTTCTACCTGTAGTTATGAAATAAAGAAGTTGTCAGCTACCAGAATTTCATCAAAAGGGGTGTTGTACATCAGTCAGAATTCTTCCTACCTGACAAAGGAAAATATCTTGTTCTGCAAGTCTGAATAAAAACTGCAACACACTGGACTTGTACCTTCCTTCCCTACTGTGACTGAATTGCAGGAGACTAGAGATTATTAGCTGCAACTTTGTCATGACTTGGTACAGGTAGCTCACAGTAGTGACAACAGAGGACTTTTGGATAACAATACCATTTTTTTAAATCACATCTGAGAAATATTATATATTGTATTTTATAGAACAACCCCCCCATTAATATTCCAAAATGTGCATGCTGATTGGTCAGCGTGCACGTTGTAAATCAGACGTATACTAATGGAAAAAGGTCCGGTCACCCGGACTTTTTCAATTAGTATAAGTCTTTTTTTACAGCAACGGAGAAGGCAACATCTCCGTTGCTTTTTACACACTGTCTCGCTATGTTAAAGGAGTCTAACATAGCGAGACAACTTTAAAAAAAAAGTAACGGAGATCTTCCTATCTCCGTTGCTTTTTTTAAAGCTGTCTCACTATGTTAAATGGGTTTTAAAAAAAGCAGCGGAGATTCTCCGTTGCTTTTTAAAAAGCTGTCTCGCTATGTTAAACTCCTTTAACATAGCGAGACACTTTGTAAAAAGCAACGGAGATCTTGCTTTCTCCGTTGATTTTTTTAAAGCTGTCTCGCTATGTTAAACTCATTTAACATAGTGAGAAAGCTTTAAAAAAAGCAATAGAGATTCTCTGTTGCTTTTCTAAAGTTGTTTCGCTATGTTAAACTCCTTTAACATAGTGAGACAGTTTGTAAAAAGCAACGGAGATCTTGCTTTCTCCATTGCTTCCGCCCACAGCTCTGACATACTGCGTAAGCATACGCATGCGCAGTACATCAGAAAGTACAGTTTTGTACCTACCATAAATGTAGATGTTCGAAGATCCACATTGCTGCAGTCCTTACTTATGGGTACGCTGTCCTCGGTCGGCCCGAATACCAAAGTATTAGGCTGACGTCGGTCATGGGCGCCTAGATCTGACATCAGAGCGTCAGGGTATAAAGGCGCATGACCGACGTCATATCCTCAGTCTTTTCTTGCCCCAGATGTCAGAAGGCCAAACCAGAAAGGCCACAGCCAAAAACAGAATACCTCCCAAAAACATGCCCAACAACAACCATCACCTAAAGCATAGCACCAAGTCAAACTACAGTGGGGAAGGAGGGAGGGTAAATTGGACTGCAGCAATGTGGATCTTCGAACATCTACATTTATGGTAGGTACAAAACTGTACTATGTTCTTCATCTCACATTGCTGCAGTCCTTACTTATGGGTAGAATCCCAAAGCAACGGGAAAGGGAGGATGGTAAAAATCATAAAGCATTAGGGGCCGCTAAAATGCCCTGTAAAATTGCAGTGGCAAATCCAGCCCTAGACTTAGAATAAAGAGGAAGGTGGTAATGTTTAGAAAAGGTATGCACTGAACTCCAAGTAGCTGCCTCCAAAATGTCTTTTGTAGCTACCCCCATTAGAAAGGCCGTAGAAGTAGCAGTAGCCCTAGTGGAATGAGGCCTGATTCCAGCAGGAATCTCCTTACCATGATGGGAATAACAGAAAGAAATACAAAACCCAATCCATTTAGAAATAGTTTGTTTTGAAACAGGTTTACCCTGTGAACCCAAAGCAAAAGAAACAAACAATTGCTGAGACTGTCTGTACTCCTTGGTTCTGCTCAAATAATAACGCAACTGCCTGTGAATATCCAAAGTATGCAAAATTTTCTCCCCTTTATTTTGGGGGTTTGCATAAAAAGTAGGCAAATGAATAGTTTGATTTAAGGCCACACTAGAAACCACTTTAGGCATAAAGGAAGGATTAGTACGCAAAGATACCCTATCCTTATGAAAAATCAGGAAAGGCTCCACTGCCATGAGGGCCTGTAATTCAGAAACCCTTCTTGCAGAGGTAATGGCCAACAAAAAAGCAGTTTTCCATGACAAATACTTTAACTCGGCAGTAGCTGCAGGCTCAAAAGGTTGTAGAGTAAGTTTTTCCAACACAAAATTGAGATCCCAAGCAGGAGTAGGAGCTCTCGTGGGGTCTTATATTCTTTGCCCCTCTAAGAAATTGCTTAAACCAAGGATGAGAGAATAAAGGAGGGTCACAATCATAGTGAGCAGAAATGGCTGCAGCATGGACCTTTACTGAGGAGAAAGACAAACCCTTGTCCAATAACTCAGTAAGATATTGAAGAGCAACACTTAAATCAGGTTTGGAGACATCAAAGTCCTTTCCTTTGCTCCAAATAAAAAATCTCCTCCATTTATCAGCGTAAACTTTCCTGGTACTAGGCCTCCTGGCCTCCAAAATAACATTCAAAACTTGTTGTGGAAGCGGAGACCCTCCAGAGTCTAAAACAGAATATGCCAGGCTGTTAGATGCAGAGACTGAATCTTGACATTGAGGAAGTGACTGTCCTCTTGTGACAAAAGGTGCGGAATCAAAGGCAGAGGCCATGGAGGTTCTCGTACTAAACTCCTCAGTAGTGGGTACCAGTGTTGTCGAGGCCAATCCGGTGCTATCAAAATCATGGTTGGCTTGTCTTGTCTGGCCTTCAAAAGTACCTTGGGAAGAAGAGGCAGAGGTGGAAAGGCATATACATGCAGATTGTTCCAACTGAATGATAGAGCGTCCACCTTCCAAGCTGTGTGATGAAACATTTTGTGCAAAACTTTGGCAACTGGTAATTTAGTGGAGAAGCGAACAGATCTATGTCTGGAGTTCCCCATAACACTGTCAACTGTTGAAATACAAGAGGATCCAATTTCCATTCGTGAGGATCCACTATTTGTTTGCTCAATACATCTGCTAAGGAGTTCTGTGCTCCTGGTAGAAACCTTGCCTGAAGATTGAGGTGTAGATTGAGAGCAGTTTCCCACAGAATCATCGCTTGCCTGCAAAGAGGGTAAGAATGGGTTCCCCCCTGCTTGTTGATGTACCACATGACAGTAATGTTGTCTGTTTGAATCAACACCTGCCCTGGGTGAAGTAAATCTTTGAAAGCCATCAATGCAAACTGGACTGCTAACATTTCCTTCAAGTTGATATGCAAATGCTGGAGTTTGACAGGCCACATGTTTTGCACCCATTTTCCATTGAGGTGTGCTCCCCAAGCCTTGTCTGAGGCATCTGTCGTTAGAATCTGACTCGCCTCTGGCCGGGTCACAGAGAGTCCCTTGTTTAGGTGACATTCCTGAGCCCACCACAAAAACTCCTTCTGAATGCAAGGTATTATCTGAATGACAGTGTCTAGATCTTGGCAGTGCTGTGTCCATACATTTTTGAGATACCATTGAAGCTTCCTCATATGCAATTTGGCATTGGGAAGTACCAGAATACAAGATGCCATGAACCCCAAGGCTTGAAGGACTGTCCTTGCAGTCAGCCTGGACCGTAGAGACATTTGATGGAAATAAAGAGAAAGGCTTCTTTGTTTGTCCGGGGTCAAAAGGCCATCTGGGAAGCTGTGTTCAGTCTCACACCCAGAAAGCACATGTCCTGAGAGGGTACTAGACTGGACTTTGTTTCGTTCACAGAATACCCTAGGCATCTTAACACTGCCATCACATACTGTAGATGATGAAGAAGTTCGTCCCTTTCTTGTGCAATAATCAGGCAGTCGTCCAAATAAGGATAAATCTGTATTCCTCTGAGTCTGAAGAAAGCTATCACTGGAGCCAGAACCTTTGTGAACACTCTGGGCGCAGTAGATAAGCCAAAGGGCAATGCAGAGAACTGATAATGTAAATTTCCAGCCCGAAAACGCAGGTACCTCCTGCAACTGGGCCTGATAGGAACATGAAGGTAAGCCTCTTTGAGATCCAGAGTAACCATCCAGTGATCTTTTCCCAACAGAGGTAAAAGTTGTTGCAAAGTCAGCATCTTGAACTTTGGAATGTCCAGGTAAGTGTTGAGGATAGATAAATCCAAAATTGGTCTCCACGTGTTCCCTTTCTTTGGAACTAGAAACAGGCGAGAATAAAATCCTAGGCCCACTTCTGACAGAGGAACTGGCTGTATAGCTCCTATTTGAAGAAGTAAAGAAATTTGTCTGTGAGCCTCTATCCTTTGCCGAGGAGGGACGTCTGGCATGCCTTTGAAAGGAGGCATGGTATGGAAATAGAACTTGTAACCTCGGTTTATAATGTCCAATACCCATTTGTCCTGGGTGACTAAATGCCAATTTCACTTGAAAAGAGCCAACTTTCCTCCCAAAGGAGCTGCCAGGCAAGAAGAATCTGGCAGCTGAAAATGCAGGTCATTGGGCCTGTTTACAAAAGGACTGGCCCCTGCCCTCACCAGCAGATTGAGCAGGCGAACTCCATTGTCTCGGCCTGAAGGTACTCTGAGCTCTGCCCCTACCACGTCTAGATCTACCCCTAGACTGAGAATCAGAAGAAGGGTACGTCCACCCCTTAGTAGGCCAATTTCTACTAAACTTTGGAGGTTGTACCTGCAAAAAATCTTTAACAGTCTGCAAAGACTTAGCCTTGTCTTCCATTTTCTTTAAGACTGACTCCACAGGAGGACCAAACAAAACTTCAGACTGTAAAGGGGCATCCAGAATTCTAGACTTAACATGCTCAGACAAATTCTGATCCTTAAGCCAGGCGTGCCTACGAATAACTGAACCAGTGGCCGCCACCCTAGAAGAAGCCTGTAAAGCATCAAAACCACATTGCAAAGAGTGCTTACCCACCTGTTCAGAAACATGCACTAAATCCTGCAATTCTTTACACTCTATGCCCTCTGCCAAAGCATCCTCCTTAGATCTTAGCTGAGAAAGGAGGAAATTCTGATACTTCAACATATGAAACTGGCAGTTCAAAGCTCTCATTGCTAAAGTAGAAGAGGTATACACCTTCTTACCCCATCTATCCAAAGCTCTAGCTTCCTTATCCAGAGGAACCGGATTCTTAACAACAGAGGCTCTAACACCCTTAGGCCCCTGACTAATAGTTTCTGGGTCCGCCCTAGGACTCTTAAACAGATATTTATGAGCCTCAGGCACCCTGTAATACCTGTCCGGTTTAACTGGGGCAGGAGGCACAGAATCTGGATTAAGGGAAGCTTCCGAGAAAACATCTGAAACAACATCCAAAACCGGAGGTATAGCTAAGGGTCTATGCTGTGGTAAAAACAACAACTCCTAAGTCTCTTCCGGGAATCAGAGTAATCCTGTCCCTCCCACTTAAAATGCTCCCTCATGGAATGCAGAGTTTCTGAAAATGAAAAATCCTCTGGAGGAGAAGCAGAAGGAGTGGAATCCTCTGCATCAGAATCAGAATAAGGAGGAAATCTTGAATGTCTTCAGCAGAAGACTCTGAATCATCTGAGGCCTGCTCCAAACTTTCCAACTCTGGCTCCATCCTGGGCCTCTTATCAGGAGGGGCATAGAACCTCTAATTAAAGTAATCAAATCCTCTGCCATTTTAAGCATGTGCTTTTTAGGCACAGACCCTGAAGAACCAGAACTGACACCAGAGGAAGGCAAGACAGACCTGCCTTTAGAAGGAGCCTTAGAAACAGTAGCAGAAGGCCTAACCACCCTAGGCATAGAAGGGAGAATAGTAACCTGAGAGGCCCCTTCAGCCTGACCTGCCTCCTGAGAGGCCACATCCTGTAAAATCAAAGTTTCCCCCTGGGACTCAACAGAAACTTCAGCCGGATCCACCAGTTCAGCTGTAGCTTCTAAAGGTCCGGCGTCCGAAACGGACGAATCATCCTGCCTAGGCTTTAAAGATTTGTCTTTGCGCTTCTTAGTAGAAGCAGGCGTCGGAACATCCGACGGCATATTATAATTACACCTCTTGCCAAAGACTAACCTAGCACAATCTAACCTCCGTTTTATAGTGCGCTTATTAAACCTAGCACAAAACCGACACCCGACTACGTCGTGCTCCGGTCCCAAACAAGGAATACGAAGCGAAGTGGTAATCCCTATGCGGTATCTGTTTCCCACAAGAAATACAATTATTCACTTTTTCTGACATCGCGTAAGTAACTGAGGCAAGAAAAAACAAAAATATTCCCCAACGGGGTACTTAGCCCAACTTGGTATCGGTCTGAAACTCCGAAAACGAAAAATTTCAGAACGCCGAACGGCACTTGCAACGCTGCTTCTGCATCGGACCATGCGGCAAAAAAGACTGAGGATATGACGTCGGTCATGCGCCTTTATACCCTGACGCTCTGATGTCATATCTAGGTGCCCATGACCGACGTCAGCCTAATACTTTGGTATTCGGGCCGACCGAGGACAGCGGACTACCCATAAGTAAGGACTGCAGCAATGTGAGATGAAGAACATCTGCCGCAGAATACCAGACAGCTGCGGAAGGGCAGCAAGGAGGCATTATACAAACCCATTATTTAAGAAAAGTAGTTATTTTTTTTCTTAAATAATGTCATTGTATAATAGCAATAACCCACTTCTGGGTGTGGCTAATGCTGGATTTACCCATGGTTGTCTTTGGCCACTCGGGCTTCGCCCTCATGACCAAACCACACCAACCGTGGGTAAATCCAGCATTACCCACACCCAGGCGTGGGTTATTGCTATAATATCCCATTCAGATATCAGACACCAAATCAGGACCTTCAATCAAGTAACTGCTCACTTGATGGATTACAAATTTGAAACAAAAGTTTCACAAATTGTTTTTCAAACTGACAAACTTAAAATACATGTAAAACTTCAGTAAAAATAAAATCACCCTGGTCATACACACGCTATAAAATATTAAAGTGCCTTTCAAGCATCTCAAAACATAATCTGAAATAATTGCATCTGTAATTGGCAACATTACAAATCATCAGTCCAGTCTGAGTGTGTCTTAAGAAAATATATTGCTACTGCTTTTTAGATCTAGTTCAGCACTGGTCCTCATGGAGCTGGTATATTTGCAAAATTGGTAATACTGCAGTTTAGAAATGTCACGGTGGAATAGGCTATGCAGCTATTAAAAAATTCTGTTACCAAGCAACTCAGTATCTTATATACTGTGTTAAAAGAAATATTCTTTAAACATATACACCAATGTTCATTTGCAAGACGAGTCATCCGTATGTATCTGTCATGAATTTTAATAATTTAAAATTAACAATTTCCAAAATCTACTGAATAATGTGTTGAAACGTAAACTCTTGAGCACTGTATGTAGATCAGAATGCCTTCATTTAGGTCAAAAAGAGAAAAAGGAAGTGGTATCCTAAAATGACATTTTCAGTAGAGTCACCATGACAAACCATCTCAAAAATGCTGACATGCATGACAGCAAGTGTATTTAACTCATTAAGCTGGCATTTGCAGTTAAGATATCTGCTCTGTAACAAATTAGTCAGTTGTTTTTGCTTGAGTGTCAAAATATTGTCCAATGTAAAATGTCATTATAGTTACAAAATACTTTTAACATTCTGTGCACAGCAAGCATCGATAAGACATTATAAGGAAACCAGCTAGTAAAGACAAACATCTTCTTTGTCCCATTTCGGAAAGATTCACTACAGCATCAAAATGTTCCTCTGAATTCTTGTACAGATGGGTCTTTTAACTTGAATGCAGAGACACTGAAAGCTGATGAAGGCTTGAGGTGGAGTAGAGAACAAGAGAGGTGCTTAGTAATGTAAGAAAAGGGCAAATATTTATTTTTTGGTTTCCACTACCATTTAAGAATCAAACAGCATAATCTGAAATATGCGCATGCCTGTCAAAGCATGTTGAATGTGTATTTTGCTATAAGACAAACATGACAGAAATATTACTTTTCCCTACAAAGTATTATTTTTGGTCCTTATTTCATAAGAACACACCAGTAATATCACTGCAATACATACTAGTCTTGTCAGGTTGCAAAAATAAAATGTATATTTTTTGTGAAACAAGTGGCAAAACCAGAGCATGAAATGGCTACTTAAGACTATTGGTGGTAGCTAACAATAAAGGACCATTTCTCAGAACCACTGAAAGTATTACAGTAAATTCCTCAAAATACTGTATGACTGTTACCTTCAAAATGCTCTTAGCTGGTGGTTCCAGCTGTAAAGATACTCATGCAACTACATTTACCTTCTTATAATGCAGTTTACTACATATTGGTCTACATCTGTTTAGTGACAAACTTCTGTATTTAGGGGAAATAGGATTTTTTTTTCTTTTGATGCATTGGTAAAGTATTTTATTATACTCAGAGTGCTGAGCAGAATTTTACTATAGCATAGATGAAAACTAGGTATAACACAAAATGTCAGACTGCATAAGTAAAGGCACATGAACTAAAGCAACTAGACCCATCTTTGACAGTCTATATCTTTATTGCCCTTTTAGATTTCATTATGGAACTTTCAGGTTACAACAAGAGGATGCTCAGCTACAAAACACTTAAAGCTGAAGTTCAAAGCACCAAAATGGAATCACACTCCATGATTCCATTTCATCCTTTTCATACTGCACTAGAGGTGCAGGTGTGTATCACACTCTGCACAGCCTTGGATATAACGTTATTATTTTAAAAAATATAGTTTAAAAACTTAGATCATCCATGATGTCTTACTCTTGCCTGATGTGTTTCTGCAAGGCACATTCACAGCTGAAGTCATAACATCATTCAGTATATACTCCTCTATGTGAAGATGGTTTTGTGTGTGTATGTGTGCGTGTGTGTGTGTGTGTGTGTGTGTGTGTGTGTGTGTGTGTGTGTGTGTGTGTGTGAAGATGTGGAAGACTTTCAGAAGAAGAACACCTGACTAATGCATTAGCTAAGCGTCTTAAGGACAAAGGGCCAATACATAAATTTAAATTCAAAGTGCTGCAGGTATTACATATAGATATGAGAGGTGGGGACATTAATAACAGGTGAGATATAGCTGAATATAAATGGATAACCATACTAGAGGCAGACAGATGCCCGGGTCTTAACAATCTGGTTAGTATAAAGCCCATTTTGGTAGCTAAACAAAAGCAATATAAGTGACAGTTTTACATATTATATATAAAAAATGGTGAAATGTTTAACATTTTATTTGAATGTTATATTCAATAATATGTGTTTAAGTATTATAAGGTTGGTTAACTGATTGAAATTGGTTTTCTATTGGATTATTGTATCATGTGTTTTAATTAAATGATTATTTAAACTGTGTTTAATATGGTATTAGCATACTTATGAACGGTGTTACCCGAAAGCTTTATCCTGTGATCTGTGAATAAACTGAGTGCTGCTTTACTGTTTTGCTTCATTTGAGTTGGTAGTCTGATAATGCAACAGTGAGACTTCTCTGCAGTTGGTGTGTATCCAGGTTCTATAAGATGCCAGATGCCTGCAAGTTCTTGTACAAGTGCACAAAAGGAAAAAAAGCACCAGTCAACTGTAAAGGAGTGGCTTGAGCAAAAAACAATATCATAGAAAAAAAGAGCTTAGCCAAACCACCACAGCTGAATAAAGTATTATGCATGACCGCTTAATGATGCATAAGAAACACACTTTATTAGAGAGCTCCACAAAGTAAACATTTTCACGATCTTTGTCCTGGAGATCTTGCATGAAGGCATGAGAGGGGGTGATATTAAGAATTGCACTGAAGTTGCAGAACAAAAGTGGATTCTTAGGTTGAATGCACACAGATCACCTGGTATTAATGAAGCAGTTTTGCTTAAGCCTTTCCTTAAAGCAGGGAGCTTGAAACATTAACATACGCTGTTAAGATTTTTATTAGTTTTTATAGTCCTTATAAAGTTTTTACAGAGTGTTTCTATTCTTGTTTAATCATTTAATTATTGTCTAATTGATTCATTGTTGATTGAAATTAATTTATAAGTGAGTGCATTTTTGTTTGAATGTAGTCTGATGAAGCGATTATTGAGACTGTAAAGCACTTACTTTGTGGAGCTCTCTAACAAAGTGTGTTTCTTATGCATCATTAAGTGGTTGTGCATAATACTTTATTCAGCTGTGGTGGTTTGGCTAAGCTCTTTTTTTTTCTATTATCTTGTACAAGTGCCCTTGTCTGATCCTGCAGTGATTTCTGTATCTACTGATAACTCCTCCAGGTTGTTGCCTTCTTTCAAGCTCCTTCCTTCAGATAAGGACAGTACAGCCATGAAGAAGGTATAAACTATGGCTACTTTAGCCATCAGGGCCATCAACTGCCAAACTCATATGAAGAGATAGATGTTGTCTCTTCCTTCCCATATTGGGAAGATTGTTTTTGATATGCCTGACTCTGAGGGTAAGGCCTCAGATCTCTCCTTACTAAGTTCCACTTCCCATATTACCCGCCATTCTATCAAATGCAGCTATGATGCAGCTGATGCATCTTCTAGGCTTGACTCTTCAACTGATGCTTTGGATGATAGGGTATAATTCTTTTCTGATCCAGTTTTTTGAGGACATGCTTAGGTTCTTGTAGGAGGTCAGGAAACCCAATATCAGAAAATCATGTATGTCCAAATGGAAGAGATTTTCTATGTGGTGTCTTAAACATTACCATATCCTCTTGGTTCTTTCCTACCTGTGTGAATATGCTAGGTTGGCATATTCTTCAATGAAAGCTCACCTGTCAGCCATTTTTGTCTGTCTGCCACTTACTACTCCTCTGGCCTCTAGATTTGAGGTCAAGCAGTTTCTAAAAAGTGTTCTTGTGTTCTTCATATTAGACTCCCATGAAAGCCCATTCTTCCTCCTTGGGATCTTAATTTTGTACTTGAAAAACTGACTCTGGCTCCTTTTGAGCCTGCTGCTTCTTTGCAACATTGCACCTGATAGACTGTTTTACTGGTTGCTTTAACATTTGCCAGAAGAGTACCTGAAATCCAGGTCTTGATGGTGGTCCCTCCTTTTTCGGTTTAGTTTCTAAGCAAACCATCTCTTCCTTCCTTCATTTCCAAGGCCATTTCCTTTTGTTATTCTTTTCATGTCAAGCAGTTGCCTGCTTCCATGAGGGCTCATTCTACTAGAGCAGTGGCATCCTCTGGGGCTTCCTTCAAGGGTTTGGAAACCAACTCCTTGACACTGCTACTTGGTCTTTGGTTCACACATTCACTACACATTACAAACTAGATGTCATTTCTAGGGCCAGGACAGGTTTGCCAAGGCTGTCCTGTATGGGTTTCTGGAGGGCTCCTCCTCACCTTCCTCCTCTCTGCCTTCACGGTAGCTTTTGTTCTCATCCAAAGGAAATGAATAGTGCAACAGTGATATGGAAGGACATAGTACAGTTGTGTAAAACCTTACCATAACAGTAGATGTCCTTATTTACACTGTTGCAGTATTCACTCCCTTCCTCCTACCCACTTTTCTCTTCTTTTTGCATGGGTAGTATTCTCTTTTTGGCCTAGAGGTTCCTCTCCATCTCTTCCTTCCTTCCTTCTTCTGGATGTACAAGTTCTCCTTTCCACTGGGGTCTTGGTTCTCCTGGGGCACTTCAGTTCTGAGTAGGGAGCATATGCACATCACTTTTATGCCCTATGCTTACGTGAGAAGCTTAAGTCTAATTAATGTACTATGCTCCCTATGTAATAAAGGATTTGGTATACTGGCCAGCCATTGGGCTATTCTTGGCAGGAGATTCAGAGGTGATGAATACTGAAACTGAAACACTGGAAAGAAGGACATCTACTGTTATGATAAGATTTTACACAATTGTACTTTCCTGAAACTGTCTTTCACTTTCATACATTATCTTCCTACAGCCGTTTTTGCAGGGATCAGATACTCCCCATATGGAAACCATGCAGAGTACCAGACTGTGACAAAAAGAAGTTACGTACTTACTATCGCCTCACAGTAAGACGCTGTCTGGTTCGATTCTCAGCTAGAGCGTCTTCTGCATGGAGACATGTGTGAATGGGCGTAACTTCGTTGAAGGTTGTGCATCAAAGCTGGTAACTCGGCACGTAAAAATCAACTACCAATCATTAGCAGACCGGAGTTCCGCTGTGGCGACCGCTAACCGGGAAAAGCCAAAAGGCACAACAACAACAACGTACTTACTATAACATTCCATCTGTGTTGTCCATTTTCATTCCTTATCGACTGACTGGTTCTGATCTAAGCCTTCGGATCAGACTCAGCCATTGTAAAATCTCATGGCAACCATGAACTTTCGAGCTTCTCCATTACCCAGAATGCACCACCACCCATTATCTCAGATCTTTATTGCAGATTATGGCAAAAGACTAACACTTTACTCATATAAAAAATGTAAGCAGAAATATAGCAGATAAAGGAAGAACAAAGCTATATCTGGACTCATAAAAGGCAGGGGAAAGATGCAAAGACTGGTTCATACCTCTCAACCTTGGATCATCAAAAATCTGGACAAGGCCCATGAAAAATAGGTACAAATCTGTACGCTTTTTAACATACAATTTGCATACATAATTATGTAACCCCGCCCACTCCAGTGGAATTGTGGGATACCAACTTTCCTGCAAAATGAAGAACAGACAACCAAAATATGGCACCAGAATTCTCCCTGCAGCCATTCCTATGTCCCATTACCTGGCTATTTTGCCCCATTTACCATAAATGCTAGTGTGTGCATACTGCTTTACTTCTACAATGATTTGTATTTTATTTTTACACTTTACAGCACAATGCACAAACACCAATAGACATCTGTTAAACAAAGTAATACTGTCTCACAATGAAAATAGACTTGGCATTAAAACTTCTCTGCCCTTGAAACTCACATTCATTAAAATAGCATTGAAACCTACATCACAGCCATATAAAATGCATCATGCCAGTGGTGGATTGAGATTACCTTTGGGTTGTTTTCAAATCACTGGCCCCTTGCTTGCACACAAAACAAGAAACATACATGTGTTCTTTGACACACCTTCCTGACTTTAGTAAATTATATTCCTTATATAATACAGCATACTTGTTTGACAGAGCATATTTTAAATTTATTTGAAGATTTTTTCAGCAGGCAATGAAACAAAATGCATGAAACAGTAATGACAAAACTGCCCAATTCAGAACATTTCCATCATAAAAGTTTACTTACGCACACACACACACACACACAAATATACATATAAAAATAGAATGACAGTAGTATAAGGCATAGGCATCTTGCACAGCTTCTTGCACTCATTTTCAATTTACGTTTTTTTTTTGGGGGGGGGGGCAAAAAGGCCAAAAACCAGGGACACATTTTAAACATTGCGTATAATTTAGTTAAAGTTGCTAGAATAAAATGCTGTGTTACCACCATGCATTTCACTGCCAAGTCTTGAACACATGACTGTGCACTACAGTCAGAACATACCACTATGCCAAATCAGCAGCTTGTTTCCCAAAAGCTAGGAAGACTGAAACTTGCCCCACATTAGGTACAATTTTCAAATACTGATCTTAAACACTTAGAAAATTGCTAGAATAAAAGTTTTTTGCTACCATTTATTTTCTGAAGAATGTGAAGTCTGAAATTCAAATGCCTGTCATTAATCAAATTCAACCTTCAGTAAATTGTCATAAACATCCTGAAATCACAGAGTATATGGGGAACAGAACAAAAAATTCACAAGTGGTGGCTAGGGACATTAGGCTCTTTTTATCCTATACTGAGGGTACAGGGTTTGAGCCTGAGTACATCTAGCCACCAGGTGTATTATAAAGGGGGCATTTTTACACACACACACTTTCAGCCTCTATGAGGAACATTTCTCATTTTTTGGCAAAAAAAATCATGTTTCCCACTCTTCCACATTGACAGGATTTGGCAGACATTCTTTAAGAATTGTTTTAACAAATATCTGTGGTAAATACTGAACAATATCTCATACTACCTCACCAAAAATACAAGGAAATAGTTAACAATCATGCTGTGAGCTTCCTAGTTAAAAGTGTTCCACATTGTGCGACATAAGAGTTCATTTTAAAAACTGAAAGTTGAAAGCTATTTCTTCCTTAGCAACTCTGTCCAAATAAAAATGGCTAAATGTTTTTTCCTCTGGTAATATAACAAGTGAAGTGCAGTCAAGTATTGGACGAGCATTTATTAAAGTATCTACACCTTAACTGCTGGCACAATCACATATTTAAGCAGCAGCAACAGATTAATAAGAACTCTTTGATCAGCAGGAAATTAAATAAGTTAATATACTAGCATGCAAATGAAACATCCCAAGCAAATGACTAAATAATGCACCACAAAGTGTAGTGTGAGCTTCTGTGTGTGTGTGTGTGTGTGTGTGTGTGTGTGTGTGTGTGTGAGAGACAGAGGGAGAGAGAGAGAGAGAAAAAAAAAACAGAATGTCACATGCTCATTTTCAAAAAAAAGGGTGGTATACTATTAAAGTGTAGTGTGCATACATGTGGGTGAGAGCACAACAGTTTTCCTACAGCAAACAAACCATTATTACATTATTTTAGTTTCCAAAGTTAAATAAATGAAAAAACTCTGAAAGAACTGCTACACTACTCAGAATATAAATCTCTGTATTCATTCTGATACAAGTTGTGCTTAAACCACTAAGGCAGAATAATTAACTGATGGAAAATGAATCAACAGTGCTCCGAAAGATATGCACTAACAAACCCGTCCAACACACTCCCTACATACACTCCTCTTGCTGTCCGTCACTCAGAGTATTAGCTACACTCACTAACAGCATGTGCTACACATAGCCACATGTAGGTAATAACACTAAAATGAATATTTACTCCAGTTTCATTAACTTCACACACACACACACAAACTTACCCTGAGTAGTCGGCTGATCTGTCTGCTCCTGTTCTCGGTTGTCCTGCCCTGATTGAAATTCTCTGCTCCTGTCCTGACCTGCTCCTGTTCTCGGTCGTCGGTTTGCCTGCCCTGATGTTTCCCAGCTGGTCTGCAGTTGTATTCTCTGCCCCTGTTCTCGGTCGTCCTGCCCTGATGTTTCTTGGCTGCTTGCATATACTTTCCTGGGTTCCCGGCGGCAGCTTTCAAATGCTGTGGCACAAAAGTTTCTACTTGCACAGAAAACGTTTCTTCCCGCCAGCTTCTAATTCAAATCCAGCCAGCCGGAAATGATGATGTGAGCTCCTTGCGCTCAATTCTGACTGGCTGGTAGCCTGACGGTGCTGACATCATTGCACACGTGATGATGTCAGCTCCGACAGCGCGAAAGTTTAAAAAAGGTTTAAAAAAGGTAAAGAAAAGGTAAAATAAATCGGAAATGAAGGGGTGCCACTCGGGAATCGTGGCACCCCTTCATTTGGTCCCCAAAACTCGGTAAAAACCGAGTAATTCAGAACGGTTGGGAGGTCTGGACTGGTTCTATCCAATCATTCTTTAGACAACTTTGGATGGGAGTTGGTGGGTGGGGAGTCAAAGAGGAATGAAAATGGACAACACAGATGGAACATTTTGGTAAGTGCATAACTTCTTTACCTGATGTCAATTTTCATTCTGTCCTCAACTATAATTCCAGGGTGGCCTCAAGGAAGGATATTCCTGAGCACCATTGAGCCAAATGATGCCCTACTTCTAGGAACTAAGTCTAGCTTGTAATGAGAAATAAAAGCGTGAGGTGATGCTCAAATTGCTACTGCATAAATGTCATCCATGGAGGCTCTTGAATGAAAGGCTGAGGAACATGCTATCGATCTTGTAGAATGAGCATGCAATTGCTTAGTTAAAGGCAAATTCAATTTATTGTAAATAAAAGAAATGCAATTAGTGAGCCATTTGGCTAGGAAACTCTAGACACTGGCTTGCCCAATTTCTTTTCTGCAAAGGAAACAAATTACTGATTTGCCTTTCTGAAGTCCTTTGTTATCTGTAAGTAGAAATGCAATTGCCTAGTCAGATCCAGTGAATGCAACAAATATTCACCTTTGTTTGTATAATTTTGGAGGAAAACTGGTAGGTTGATAGACTGGTTAATGTTGGATTCTGATATAACTTTGGGCAAAAAGAATGCATTAGTTTGTCATGTAACTGTGCCTTTATGAAAAATTAGATATGGAGGTTTCACCAACAAAGCCTGCATTTCTGAAATTCATCTGGCTGAAGTAATGGCCAGCAAAAATAAAGTCTTCCAAGACAGAAATTTGAGATCGCAAGAATTAGCAGGTTTGAAGGGTGGAAGGACCAAAGTTTGCAGTGCCAGAGTTAAGTCCCGCAGTGGAGTAGGATTTTTAATTGAAGGTCTCAACAGAAGTGTTCCTCGTAGAAAGGTCTTACAAAGAAGCAAGGGAAGAGCCATCAAGACCAACACAGAAATTGGAAATTGCTGCTAATTGAACATTTACTGTTGAAGAACTTGTCCCTTGATAATGACAAAAACTCCAGACTAGGCATTTGGTCCAAACTTGAATCCTGCTACCACAAGCTCTCCAAATTTGCAACAAATTCAAAAAATTCATCCCACCACTGCCACTCCCTCCGCACCCTCAACTGGCTTGAACTATCCAACTACCTCAGTTACCTACAACTCACCATTGCCCACAAGCTCATCTTTAAACCTGCCAACTGCCCAGCTCTCGCTACTTCCTTAAAACCTTACATTCCCAACCGCTCACTCAAATCCAAAAAACAAAATCTCCTTCAGGTCCACAAACCTGCAAGACCTCCTGGCCATCTACTGCTCTCCCACTCCTTAGCTAAACAGTGGAACTCTCTCCCCACACACCTACACAACCTACCTAATCATACAAATTTCAAATCGCAGCTATTCTGTCATCTTTTTTCCAAATGGGAATGCCCTTGCCATGCTCCAACTTAACCCCCCCCCCATTCCACCTTGCACTGACTCATCCAACTACCTCTACTATTACTTCATCCCATCCAAAACAATCCCTCTCCTACTAAAAACTAATTTTTTTCTCTAATATCTATTGTACTATACCCTCCAATCTCAAATATACTATTACCCTCTCCATGCATAATATTTTCCTAACCTACTAATGGCTAGTAGCTATATATTTTGAAATGTTAAACCTGCAATTGAGTTTATAACAAAAATATTCACTTTATGTAAATGCTGAAATTTCTGTATTGAATTATGTCTTTTCATTTTTGTAACAGTGTGACAAGCCAATTGCAAATATCATGGAGCTTATCTGTAAATGTTTAATTAGCTGTATGAACTATGTCCTTTTGCAACATGTAAAATGTAACTTGCAATTATTGTGGAGCTTTTCTCCCCAGGCATCCACTGAAAATGGGCTCTTCTTGGCCCAGTGGACTTCCCCCAGTCATCAAACTTAAATAAATAAATAAATAAATAAGACTAGTATGAACTGGTGCAGAACATGGGTCCAGATAATTTTGAAGTGCCCAGTGAACAACTCTTTTCCATCTGCTAGCATAAGTTTTCCTTGTAGATGATTTGAGGGAAGATAATAGAATTTAGCAAACCAGGGAAGAGAGCATAGGCTGTCTGGCTGTTATTGGAAATAGAGAAACCAAGCTGTCAGTTTGAGCTTTGGAAGTTCCGGATAAATCATTTCTGTCAGGTGAGACAGAAAGTCTGAAACTGGATCCAGAATCTGGGGTTGATGGATCAAATGAGGACACAGGAAGGGGAACCATAAGGGAGCAATGAGAATGACTTTGCTCTTTGAGCTGAAGGAATTTTGATATCAGGGGGAATGGTGGATAAGCAGACAGTAACCCAGGGGGCCAATAATGGAGAAGAGCATCCCTCGGTGACTCACCCTGTTGGGGAAGATAAGGTCAATGTAGCTGCTGCACTTGTTGTTTAGGGGAGATACAAAAAGACTGCAACAAGGCTGGCCCCACTTGCAAAAAATCATGTCCACTAATTTCTGCTTGAGGGACCATTCATGAGGTAAAAGAATGCATTTGCTCAGTTTGTCTGCTAGCATGTTGGTCTTCCCTGGAATGTGCACTGCTAAGAGAAAGCAGTTGGAAGAGATCGCCCACTGCCACACTCGTAGTGCTTCTCAACATACAGGGTATGATCTGGTTCCTCCTAGTTTATTGATGTTCCGAACTACTTACATATTGTCTATTTCTATCTCAGTTGTTCCTGATGAGCTATCGTGAAAGGCTTGCAACCCTAAAGGCACTGCTCTCAACTCCAGAACATTGATATACAAATTGTCCTCTTCTGGAGACCACATGCCTTGGACTGTCTTGCTCAGGTAACACCCCCACCCAGCTAGCTGGGAAGCATCCATGGTCACTATTGCCTTGGGCTGACAAGGGACAAATAGACGGCCTTCTAGGTTCATAGGTTTATAGGTAGGTACTAGGCTATTGGCCCTGGGGCCTATATAAGCCTAGCCAAAAGGTACCCTGGCTTTTGCCACCCAAGAAAATTATTTTCCTGTGCGACTGTCGAGCAGAGCCACAGAAGTGATCCCTGGGGTGAATTTCCTATTTCCTATCCAATCATCAAGATTTTTCTTGAAGAGTGCTAATGAGGAGCTTTGTTTGATATAGATAGGTAGTTTATTCCAGAGTATGGGAAGTCTCTGGGACAGTAATCTATCCCTCTGGCATGTTCTGTTTATTGTGGTGACAAGGTTTAGGTCCCTAGAGCGTGTAGCTCGGAGGGATTGGGATTTCTTTAAGTGGAGCATGTCCAATAGCTCTGGGTTTGACATAGCTTTGTATGTTAGGCAGAGATCACCTCTGAGTAGGTGATATGTGATGGAGTAAAGCTGAAGTCTTTTGAGATGGGCTGCGTAGGGCATCTGTTTGAGGCCGGTAATCCTCTTTATGAGGTATTTCTGTGGCCTTTCCAGTTGTTGTAAATGTCTTGTGAGGTACATACCAAAAGGGCGTTGTACTCTATAATGGGTCTAATGAGTGATTAGTAGAATGGATCAATGACCTCTTTTTTTCTGGATGAGAAACCTTTTGTGATGAGGTGTACCACGTAGAAGGATTTCCTGACTACTGTGGCGATGTGATTATCAAAGGAGAGACTACTGTCCACCTGTGTCCCAAGGTCTCTTATCACACTTTCGGTGTTAAGTAGACTACCACCTATGTTGTAGTTCATGGGTACAGAGTTTTTACCAAAGGGGATGACAATGCACTTTTTGGCATTGAGCTTGAGGCCATGGCTTTAACACCAGCCATCTGTCTCAGTGAGGCCCTTTTGTAGGATGTCCACATCATTAGGAGTTTCGATTATGGTTCCTAGTTTGCAGTCATCTGTGAACTCCATTAGCCAAAGACCTTCTGTGTTAGCCTGTACTTCAGAAAAGTAGATACCAAACAGGAGAGGACCCAGGACTGAACCCTGTGTGTGGTACTACACTTGTCAGTGGTCTGAAGTCGGATTTGGAGTCTGCTACTTTCACAGTGTGGTTTCTGTCAGTGAGCCAGTTGGCAACCCATCTTGTGACATAGGGATTTATACCTAGTTTAGTGAGTTTATCTATAATTCCACAGTGGGGAATGGTGTCGAAAGCCTTGGCAAGATCTAGATAGGCTGTGTGAACCACCTTACCCTCATCTACGGCTTTGGTGACTGCATCAAAGAAGTCTATCAGGTTTAAGAGACATGATCTGCCTTTTACAAACCCGAACTGGGTGGGGTCCATAGTTTGGAGATTACCAATGTCTTTGTTTATAAGTTCCATGATGATACGTTCCATAGCCTTGCAGACCAGGCTCATCAGGCTAATGGGGCGGTAGTTCCCGGGGTCTGTGGTGGCTCCCCCTTTGTGGAGTGAGATAATTGTCACTGTGTGCAATTCAGCAAGCACAAAGCCTGAGGTGAGGCTATGATTGAACATGGTACTTAGGTAGGGTGCCAGCTTGTTCTGCAGTTCATGTAGAATGCAGCCTGGGATGTTGTCTGGTCCCATGGATGCTGTGTTCTTGGCTTTGGAGAGGGTGGTTTTTACCTGTGCAGCCATGATTAAAGGAACTTTGGATTCTTCCAGTATAGAGATGGGCTCTTTAGAGGGTGAGAGGGGGTGGTGGGTAAAGTTAGCACTGAACCTATCTGCCAGGATGCTGGCAATATCAGTTGGGCCTGTATATTTAGTGCCATTGTGCTGTAACTCAGAGCAGATCTGAGTGTTGCCATTGAGACTCTTGACATAGCTATAGCATGCTTTGTGGTTGTCTTTAGAATCAGTGGTGATTTTGTTTTCGTAACTAGCTTTGGAGGATTTTATCAGGGATCGCGGTTTCTTACTGAGGCTGACCAGGGAGCTGCTCCACTCATGGGATTTTAGTCTCTTTTGCAAAACTTTCTTCCTTCTGTTGTACAGTTTGTTTATGGCAGGGGACCACCAGATTGGCTTCCTTTTTTTGGAGGATAGTGTCTTGGTTCTGTTTGGGATAGCACAATCCATGGACTCGTGTAAGTGCTTATAAAGTGCAATTGTCTAGGATTCAGTAGTCGTAACTGTATTGTCTATCTGCATGGGTGTCATGAAGTTCACCACTTCTGTCTTAAGAAGCATGAAGTTGGCTTTGGGGAAATGTTTTACCATGGTTTCCTTAAGGGGGGGTGGGGGCAGGATGTGGATATCTAGGGTAATTAGCTTATGGTCAGATCAGACCAATGAGGCATTGACTTCAGGTGTGGAACACTGGTCACTCATGTTGGTGATGTCTAGGATATTGTTGTCCCTGGTGGGGGTGTGGATAAGTTGATCCAGGACACTGGAGTTTATGAATTTCAGAAAGGGTTAAGCAAAGGAGTTGGTACATGAGTAGTTATCCCAGTTAATGGTGGGGTAGTTGAAATCGCCCATTATTAGGGTGTTTGGTTGAACCCTGATATTTTCCAGTACATCAAGAAAAGAGGAGTGGGAATCCTGGGGCATGGTGGGGGATCTGTAGCAAGCTACAATTTGGATTGCAGTTTTGCCCAGAGTTAGTTAAACTTGGATAACCTCGGCCGCATTATGCTGAGCAACTAGCCTGGAGGTGTGGATATCCTTAATGAATATGGACACACCTCTGCCTTTGGTGTTCTGGTCCAGGTTACATGGCTGAAAAGTGTGGTATGAGTTATAACCTGGTAGTGCAGGGGTGCTCTCTGGAGCCTTGAACCAGGTCTCCGTCACTGCACAGATATTGATGTTCTCCATTTTAAGGAGTGCCTTGAGTGAGTGCATTTTGAGATTTAGACTTCTAGCATTGACTAGCATCACCCTCAGTTTTTGCTTGCCTGTTCCTGTTACAGTGGTGAATTTGTCATTTGAACCTTGCCGAAAAAGGCACTATAGGGGCAGCAAGAACCTTAGCCAGTATCCGAACTCTCAGCGGTGACAGGTGCAGGCCATCTCTGGCAAAGCATCGTGGTCTGTCGACCATGTCATCCCAGGTAGACAGATACTAGATCCCTTTAGAATGACACCAGAAGCTTAGCCAATTGTTGAAGTCAATCATTTTGTCCTTGTACTGCGGCATAATTCTAGGTGATGGCAGAATGCTACTCAGGGCTAGGGTCATACCTGCCTGGGCTACAAGATTGGAGAGCTCTTCCATGTCTCTTTTCATGTAGTCCAGAGAGGTACATCTCAGGTCGTTCACACCAACATGGACAATGACAGAGTCATATTTGTACTTGTTGTGGAGTGACCTGAGTGCGTGGGTTATGTGGTGGATCCTGGCACCCGACAGGCAGCTGACAGTAACCTTCTCTTTGTTTAGCCTGGTGAGTGGGACATCAGTGTGCCTGACTATAGAGTCACCTATGACTAGTGTGTTGGGTACATTGTTTTGCCTTATTGGCAGTGGTTGAGTGGCACACTGAGTCTGCAGGTTATGTGTCATTTGGGTTGTGTTGGGGGTGGGTGGAGGTTGCTTGCATTTCTGCTTTGGAGGTCTCTGTTGCTTGAGCAGATTATTATTGAGAGCCTCTGTGAATGTTTTTGTGTTTCTATGTGTGGATTTTGGTGGTGTAGATTTAGTGAGACTATGTGATGAGTGTGGAGTGGTGCAAGTGTTTACCTTCTCCTCTTCACTGTCAAGTTCACTCTTGGTTGGAGAGAGCTTTACCTCCAATTTGGCTAGATAAGTGCGTCTCTCACAGGCTGTAGTGTTGGGTGGTAGGAGGAGAGGGTTGTTTGTGTACATGAGGCAATTTTTACATTGCCCCAAGATGCCCAGATTAATCAGATAGACAGGAGAGAACACTGGGAGTTGACCGTTGGACATGGCTAACAAAGTTCGCAGATGACTGCAAACTGGGAGCCATAGTCAAGTCCCCAAATGATGTGAACATCCTACAGAAGGGCCTCTCTCAGACAGATGCCTGGTGTCAGAGCCATGGCCTCAAGCTCAATGCCAAAAAGTGCAGTGTCATCCCCTTTGGTAAAAACTCTGTACCCATGAACTACCACATAGGCAGCAATCTACTTAACACCAAATGCGTGATAAGAGACCTTGGGACCAGGTGGACAGTAGTCTCTCCTTTGACAGTCACATCGCCACAGTAGTCAGGAAGTCCTTCTACGTGGCGCACCTCATCATAAAAGGGTTCTCATCCAGGAAAAAAAGAGGTCATCGTTCCCCTCTACTCGACACTCATTAGACCCATTATAGAGTACAACGCCCCTTTTGGAATGTACCTCAAAAGACATCTGCAGCAGCTGGAAAGGCCACAGAAGTACCTCACAAAGAGGATTACTGGACTCAAATAAATGCCCTACACTGACCATCTCAAAAAACTCCAGCTTTACTCCGTAGCATATCATCTACTCCGAGGCGATCTCTGCCCAACATATAAAGCTGTGTCAAACCCAGAGCTGTTGGACATGCTACACCTAAAGAAATCCCAATCCCTCCGAGCTACACGCTCTAGGGACCTAAACCTTGTCACCACAATAAACAGGACATGCTGGAGGGATAGATTCCTATCCCAGAGACTTCCCATACTCTGGAACAGGCTACCCATCTATGTCAAGCAAAGTTCTTCAGTAGCACTCTTCAAGAAAAATCTTGATGAGTGGATGGAAAATAGAAAATACACTCCGGGGATCACTTCTGTGTCTGCTCGACAGTGGCACAGGAAAATAACTTTCTTGGGTGGCATAAGCCAGGGAACCTTGCTGGCTAGGCTTACGTAGGCCCTTGGGCCGATAGCCTAGCACCTACCTATGAACCTATGAACCTATGCCTGAATAAAAAAATATTTTCTTCTAGATAAGTGAGGAAAGTGAGTACAAGAGCTGTTTTTCTCTAAGCAAGTGAGGAAAGTAAGTACCAAAACTGTTTTCCTCTAGGTAATGAGGAAGGTTGAGTGCGGTAGTAATTAGTAGATTATTTAGTGCTTACAACAAGTTCTGAACAAGTGCTGATCATGAATAAGCAAATTCAAATGCTAAAACTAAGAATCTGTATCTGGACTAAACAGGAAAGGGGGAAACAAGTGCAAATGTGGGCTTTTAAATCAGAATGTTGATAAGAGATGGAAAAACTGCCCAAACAGCCAATAACTACAATTTCTGGGCCAGAACCACTCCTTATGTGGTAGATAGGTTACCTAGTGCTTACCACTCCCACTGATAAGCTAGAAGGCTTCCCTCCAACACAGAAAGCTTGGGGGGCTCAGAAGCTTACATACAGTCCTGGATACAGCAAATCTGAATCTGGACTACACTAGTTACAGGAAAGGTAGGAAACAGGTTTAGATTATATATATATATATATATATATATATATATATATATATACACACACACACACAGAAAAGTAGCTAAAACAGCAGTAAAAACAATTAAAATGCAGTGCAAGCTAGCACACCTGAGTATGTAGCAATGTTAGACCAAACAGTTTAAAAAATGCAATTAAATTAAAAATGACTAAAAACAAGTGCAGAAGGAGTCTATTAGGTAGAACGAGGTAAAGAGATGGGACTGGGGGGAGTGTCCCAGATGAAATCTACAGTGGGGGCGGGCAGCTGCAAAAGCCTCCAAATTTAAACAAGACAAGAATGGGTAGGGAAAAACCAACACCTTCAGCAGAGATCTGAAAAACTATACAGTGAAGCAAAAATAACAGTGCACAACTCTGAAGTCAGCCAGCAATGATATAAAATTAGTCAAACAACAATTAACAGTACACAACTCTGAAGTGCCAGAAAAATATACTTAGCTCTGTATATCTCCAGATAGTTTGAAAAGCACTCTGTTAGGACACAGGAAGGCTCCAGCAATGATATGCAGGCTGTTACTAAGCAGTAGCAGTTGTTCCTACTGGGTCCTCCACATTGGATCTTTTTTGCACAAGTTTGTGATTCATATTGAGGTGGATAGAAGTAGCAGAAGCATCAACTATTGAGATGCCAACATCCACTGAAAAATCCTCATGTGAAATCTGTCCAGAGGACCAAGGGGTATCACTGCCGCCATTGATCCTAGTGCTTGTAGGACCAAACAAGCAAAGACTGAGGTATTACAAAGTATCTTGCTGACTTGAGATTTTAAAGTTTGACCTCTGGAATGGGGAAGAGAAGCTATTGTTGACCTTGGGTTGAGTAGTGTTCCTATGCAGTCTATAGTTTGAGACGGTTGAAGATGTGGCTTTTCAAAATTTGTGGTTATGCCTAACCATGCACAAATCTGGATTATTTTTTTCCTCTTGCCATGATGAGTTGATGCATGGTCGGGGTACAGATGAGCCAGTCGTCTGAGTAAGGAAACACCTGGAATCTGTGTAGTCTTAAGTGAGCTGCTACCACTGCCATATATTTAGTGAACACTCTGGAGGCTGTGGTGAGACCAAAGGGCATCTGAACTAGTAATAACTAGCTCCTAGCCAGAAGTGTAAGAATTTCCTGGATCATTGTTCATTTTTATATGATAGTATGCATCCTGGACATCTGTTGAGCACATCCAGTCATCTTTTTCCAGAAATGGAACAATTGAACTGTGACCATCCATAACTTTGTCTTCCGAAAAAAGTTGTTCAGGCTGCTGCAATGCAGAACTGGTCTCCAGTCACAGGTTTCCTTTGGCACTAAAAAGAATTTCGAGTAAGTTCCGGATGCTTTCTGGTCTGGGGGGACCTCTTGGATGACTCTTTTGTTTAGTGGCTTTTGTATTTGAATGGCTGCTTGTTCCCTCTGAATGGGTGGAACATTGGAGATTTTTCTGGAATTTAAAGGACAAAGGGAAAATGAAATGATATATCCTTTAGATACAATCCTCTGCACCCTAGTATCTTTTATTTCTAGCCAGACTCCCTGGTGCAGGAACAAACGACCCCTGATTGCCTCCAGAGGGGGAAAATTGAGCCTCCTTTCAGGAGTGCTGGAAGGGTTTGCCAAAGAATGATTCTCTATATCCCTAATGTTGCAAGTGTTCTCTGCCATGTGGACAGCACCTACCATTTGAACTTCCCCCTCTGCCTCTGGTGGAAGACCCTCCATGTGTATCCTGGAAAGATCCTTGTGATTTTCTGAATGAGATCTTTCTACCACCTTGATGATTCCTTGTAAAGGATCTTTGGGGAGTAGAAAAACATACTCCCATAGCAGAAAGGGTCTTTCCATCCTTCTCAACCCTGGAAAATGTATCTTTTACTTTAAGACCAAAAAGAGAGGTGACATCAGAGGGAGCACTGATGAATGTAAATTTATAAGGCTCCACAAAATCACACAAATGCATCCAGATATGCCTCCTAATGGCTATGCCTGAACCCACTGCCCTTGAGGTTCCTTCTGCCACATCAAAGATAAGCCTCATGGACAAGTTGATAATCGAATGTAGGGTCGCCAGCTGAGAAGTGATGGATTCTTTCACCTCTTCAGACATGATTGCTTTGAGGGTACCTGAAAGTTCCTTAATCAGATCCCTCTGAAGTCTAGTAAAATGTGCCAAGTAGTTCAGAGACCTTAAGGCAAAGGTCACTGAAGCATAGGCATGCTTTCCAAATCTGTCCATCACCTGTGACTCCTTGTCAGAAGGATGGACAGAGGTACTTTTGGCAGCAAGTTCCTTTCTAGTGGCCACTGCCATGACCATGCCATCAACAGGAGGACCTTTTGACCAAATCTGTTTAGATTTTGGAGTGGTCATAATCTTATCTGGCTTCTTGGGAATGGGCTCAATGGAGTCAGATTCCTTGCATGACCACTGCGAGACCAACTCCAGGAGCTCTTCTGTGGACAGCACCACCCAGGTAGTAGATGGGCCGATACCAAAAGCCTCCAGTAGTGCAGATTCCTCTGACAAAGAGTTGCTGGTCTTCCAACCACCTCTCTATTTCAGGATCTCAAGGATGTCTCCAAATGAGACATCCTCAGGAACTGGCCTTGGAGGCCCTTCACCCTCATCAAAATCTGTCCTCAGTGACTGATTCAGGGGAATCTATATGCTTCGTCTTGCATGCCCTCTTCTTAGGGACTTCCTCAGTGGGATACTCTGGGGAGGTATCATAACAGGAGGGGAAACCCTATTGGGAATCCTGAGGTTTTGGTATCAGCTGTTCCTGTAAAGAGGATAGCTGAGACTCAAGTCACAGAGGTGGAACAGAAGACGACATGGAATCCAAAGGCTGAGGCATTGCCTGGGTCAGAGGTAAAGATAGAGCTCTCTCCAAAACCCTGCAGACAGGCCATTCTGGAGAAGGATAAGGACAAGAATCTGAGAGGCCAAGCCTCTGATCCCTAGTCCCATCCTGCTCCAAGGACAGCTGCACGGAAGCAGACATTGGACCTGAACTGGCCATCACTGAGGCTCTGAGATGCAGAGATGGCTCCGAAATTCTTGGAGTTGATTGCAGCACCTCTGGCCTGACTGGATATAATCGGATTTGAGAGCTCTCCAGATCTGACTGAACTGAAGAGAGTTCAGAGCAAGTCTTGGATCCGGGATACCAGAATCCTCTGATATGAAAAGGACGGTGCCGGACGACTTGGATCCAAGGACTTTGAGACCTGGATACGAGCCAAAGGAGGAACTGGTAGAGAAGGAGTAGTGGATGCATGGACCTCCCAACCCGATGGAGTAGGAGCTGAGTAAAGGGCAGGCTGGTTCTGTACAGAGAGGATCTTTTTCATTAGCGTCTCTTTATTTTCTTTGGTAAGACTTTTGGATGAACATGTGGACAGTGGCAATGGAGACTTTGGTCTTTCTAAAAAGGGGGAAGGTACTGTAGAAGGTACCTGGTCCACCAAAGGAGAGTACCTCATTCTAGGCAGAATCAGTTAAGTGGATATCTAATCCGAGGTCTTCAGATCCAACAAATCTTTACTTGTCAGAGACTTCAAATCCTAAGAAGTAGTCAGACGCAAGGGCTTGTATTTGGACTTAGATGAATCCGAAGAAAGGGCTGGATCTGAAAATGTTTGCCTCTTCTTCATATGATCCAAAAGAATTACAGGATCCAAAGAAGTTCTTTTCATTGATTTTTCCGAGGACCTGGAGGATACAGAAGAGGTGCTTGGAGAAGTAAGAGCTGTCTTTTTAGGTTTTTCTTTGGAAGGTCCAGATATAGCTTCATCAAAGGATGAAGGTAAAGGTCACTTTAGAAGAAGTTTGTTTCTGTGATCTATCAATGCCCTAGGGTTGAAAGTGTGGCAGATCATGCAATTCTTCTGGAGGTGGACAGAACCTAAGCAAAAAGCACAAAAAGTGTGCGAGTTGGAAATAGGGATCTTCTGATCACATTCCCCACATTTTTTAAACTCAGATGGGCTCTTTTCTTTGTTAGCCATAAACAAAGCTAAAGGCCAAGCACAAATGCATCAACAACAATAACAGCAATACAAACAGAATTACAACTTTTAACAGAAAAAGTCTCTTTTTTTATGGAAAAGGAAGAATGTACCAACAATGGTACTGAAGACTGCAATAATTATAGAAGAAAAGAGGGTTACTAACAATAGTAACCAGAAATACCACGAACGGTAAAAAGGAAAGAAAACACAAATTTGCTGGAAGGGTAAGGGAGAAAAACTAACCAGTAAATAAAAATCTTTAGCTAAAATAGGTTATAATTAATTGAAGACAAAAAATTATGTTTTTAAAAACTACTTATTGCCCAAGCTTAAGAGAACATTGGCTCATGCCTTTTCACTGGAAGCGGCAAACGAGATCTGAGGTAATGGGTGGTGGTGCATTCTGAGTGAGGGAGAAGCTCAAGAGTTAAAGGTTGCCATAAGCTTTTACAATGGCTAAGTCAAATCCTTGGGCTCGGATATGAACCCATCAGTTGAGGACAGAATGAAAACTGACATCAGATCATAAGCTCTATGAAATACTGGCGTTATTAGCTGTTTATAAAAGCCCTCAAGTCAGTCCCCCAAAGGTAGCTCACAAGAAAAAAATTCAGGGACTTCTAATAAGGTACACTGGTACAAATCACAAACATACTGTCACAGAGGAGGGTGCTCCTTTTCACAGAGTACCCTATCTTTGACAGGTTTGAAGGAATCACATAACTATAATAATCATGTTGCTGTTGATAGATACTCCCCCGAGAAGCATAGCTGACTCAGCCAGCTCCCTAGGTTGGTACCATTAAACAGCTCCCCACCCCCTCAGTTCTTCAGGTGAAGAGCAAAAAAAAAAACCACTTTCCTGTATCTGTATTAAGCCAATATAGTGATCGGCTTATTGCAAATCCCCCCCCCCCCAAAATAAAATTCTTCCATTGTTGAGGCAAAAAAATGCTTTCTTGCATCTGTATTAAGCCAATCAAGCAACTGGCTTATTACCAATCCATGCCTCCCCCAAATCTCTTCCATTGAAGAGCAAAAAAAGGTTGTTCCTTATACTGCCACCAACCAGGTGGCCAGATACACAACACAGCTTCCCTCCTTCCTGCCAAGCCATTCAGGTCCTGTTTCTGTGCCCTGTCCCCAAGCCTCCTTCTTTTTATTAAAATAAATAAATAAGAATTTCTTCTTGTAAACTGTAGCAAACTGCTTGCTACAAATGTAGCAAACAGTTACTATAGTTGCCTGCAGAGAGCTCTACAGCACTCAGGTTTTGGCAAAGAAAAAAAATAAGATTTTTTCTAACTTTTAAACTGTAAAAACAAAATGAAACTCCAGCAAAGCTAGAACTTCCACTAAGTGACCTCTCAAACCGGTTGTATCAGAGGCACATGGGATATATGCAAATGACCCTTATGAACATCCGGTGTTTCAGCTAATTGGCGAATGCACCCATGTGGGGGCTGTGCCCCCCCACTTTTATATTCTCATTCCGAGATCGCACTACAATGGGGAAAAGGGAATATTCCCTTATCCCCACCAAACCACGACTTAGTAACAGCCATTCTGTCACTATTTTCATTTTTTTGAGCTATACTTTAGCAAACGTGCATTTTCAGTGAAAATGCACTTTCGCTAAAGTGCACTCGCTAGTTTGGGTTTCGGTTATTTGAGCTTTCGCTCAATAGTACGAGACCCATTTAACCATAGCGTTCTAACAGATACTGTCCCCCAACAAAACATATCGATAATCAAAAGTGATAAAAAAAATTGTCATTGGCTTTTATAAATCACTGTCCCCAAAGTTTTTGTGCATAAAACAAATAGCCCCCAAGCTGAAACTGAACATAGTACTATGACAACAAAAGCCCTTTGATATGATTTTCTATTTGTGTATAACAGCCCTTATGTCAGCTCCCTGAAGACCTTCCACAAAACGAAAAAAAAAAAATCTGAGAATTCGGAATTATATAAATATAATGATGACAACTGCTATTTAATACTGCCCACCAACAAACGTTATCAATAATTAATTAAAGTGATCCAATGACATCTGTTTTATTTCATATATCAACTGACCCCAGCCCTTTTATGCAGAAGTCAAATAGTTCCTGGGCTGAAACCATAGTGCCAGATAATGATAATAAACCATCAGAAATGCAGGATTTACTAGCTGCATATAAGAGGCCACATGTCATTTTCACAAAGACAGTTGATAATAAAAAAATATCAGTGGCTTCCTACAGTGCACTTTGTCACAAAGTGCAGCCTGTACCAGCAGAATGTGCCCCTTCTCAGTGGGTACTCCACCCATGACTGTGAAGGAATCAGAAATATAATGGTTATATATCTCTATGACAGATAATGTCACCCCCCCCAAACAAACAAACCATAGCAGAAGTCAATCAGAGGGAATCCTGTAATTATGATGTGACTTCATAGCTCATCATCCCCAGGCTTTTTGTGACTAAAATTGCACCCAGGTGTTAATCAAGTATTGTGCCAGGCTGTGACAGCAAAAGCCCATGGAAATGTTTGATTTGCTAGCTATAAGAAGCCATATGTCAGTTCTTAAAAGACTTCTGATAAAGTACTTTGGTATAAAACACATGCACACATTCCCAGTGGACTGTCCCCTTTCTGAAAGAGTACAGTGCCTTTGACTTTCAAAGAATCACAGAAATGTAATTACCATATTGCCCCTCCCCCTAACAAATCATATTAATAGTCAGTTAGAAGCAATGCTCTAGTTACCGTCTGTGTTCATGCATCATATGCCCCACCAAAAATTATGTCCACATTCTGCATACTTCTAATTTCTCATTGAGAGGACAAAAATAACATTCACAGTACCATATTTTAACTTGTTGCTATTATTAGGTACATACACTGACTCTAATAAGACTGTTTTCATGTAATAACCTGGATTTCTAACGTGCAGCATGCCTTTTCACCCCCTTCCCCATAAAAACATCCACCCTCTATGTACATCACTACTATCTGATTCTAAGAAAGTGGAAAAAAACACAGGAATTTATTTCAACTTGTTGCTCTTAAATATATATAAATGCTCCTGGCTTTAGTTACTTGTGATGATTCTTTATAATTACTTTGTGAAATTTGTCTAACTGTCTCTCTAACCCTCTGTGATTCTATCAAGTCTTCCCTGGGTGTTGTGTGGAGCTGCAACCCCTACATCTCCCTAACTAACATACCCATTCTCTGGGTCACACAATTTGAATGGAAAGGGAGCCACATTAGGAGAATGTAAAAATCATCACCCTGCTTGTAAGAAGTAAACATTGCCCATGCTCCCTCTGTAGCAACCTAGTAATGTTAATTCCTGTTTTGCATAACTCAGGGCCAGCCTTTGGTCAACTGGTGCTCTAGGCAAAAGAGCTCTACAGTGCCCCCCCCAATGACCCGGTGCCCCCCATCCTGGTCTACCTACACTATCCAGATTACTGGGAATGCACCCCTGCTAAAGCATCACCCCAGGCGGTCTATGCCTAAGGCAGGCTATGGCATAACTCATATAATTGCCCTATGCTTTCATACATATTTGCAGCTATAGGGCATCAATAACAACCACAATAATTTTTTCACTTGCAACTATAGATGCTGACATCTGTTAAAAAAAAGGTTCTAGTATAATGTGCTGTGAACAGTTTATATGTTACCACAGCCTACAGCTGCCACTGGATTCCTGCCAGAAAAAGTTGAAAAACAAACACCATAAATGTATTTCAACTTGGAGGCACTATGCTCTGTCCCCTAAACCCCTAACCAAGCCACAGAAGTGATCACTTGATTGTGATCATCATAAATGCCCTCTATTTCCATGCACTGCCTCAAGTAACAAAAGGGTCTCTCTTTCATAACTGATTGAGAGGTTATCCACCACTTTATATGGTTTTTGCTTACTTGAACGAGATGAATTCTGGCATTGAGGGGTTGAAGTCTCTGTGACCACTGGACTGAGAGAGTGCACTGAAGCACTCTCATGTGATATCTCACCAGTGGAACTAAACTGATGGTAGAGATCATCAGACAAAACAAATGAAGAATCAGTCTTGCTTGAGAATGGGGATGCGGAATTATCCAAGAAGCCACCAATTTTAAGGACAGCACTCTTGCTGTTGATAATTTGGCAATTTGTTAAATGTGTTGATATGACAGTCTATGAATTCTGGCTGTTGAGAGGAAGGCAGTTAGTTTTTCACATGATTGACTGGTATCCCTAACTTGCTTGCAAGAAAGAGTAGTAGTGTTGTAGCAGTAGATCCTTTTAAGTATCAGTTAGGAGCCATTCATCTAGATATGGGAAGGCATGGGTCCCTTGCAATCAAAGATGAACTGCTGCCACTGCCATAATGTTGGTGAAGACCGGGGGGGGGGGGCAGCTGCAGTGAGATTGAATGGCAGTGCTCTAAACTGGTAATGAATGGCTCCCAGCTAAAAATGAAAACATCTCCTAGATTACCTTTGAATCTTTATAAGGTAGTAGGCATTTTGGAGATCTATTTACCATAGCCAATTGTCCTTCATCAACAGAGAGGTAATACTGACTGTACCGTGACCATATGGAACTTCATCTTTTTGACACAATTAATTGAGGTGGCTAAGGTCCCCTGTCTTCTTTGGAACTATAAAAGACCTGGAATATACTGTATTCTTACTGGTCAGTGGGGAGCTGTTGGATGACTTTTTTCCAACAACTTTGAAACTTCTGTTGCTGTAGATTCCAACTGAGCAGGTGGAATAGCAGGCATCTTTAATCTCTTCTTTGGAGGACACAAAAAGGGGATGGTATAGCCACTGAGGGTTATCCTTAACATCCAAGAATCTGAAGTAATGTTTGTCAGGCTTGTGGGTGCAAGGTTAAATGCCACCCTTCTACCTCCAAGTGCGGCAGCCAAGTAACCTTTCATGGATGCTAAAAGAGTTTTTCAGTGAAGGGACCATGGAAACCCTGATTCTGCAGGTCTACCTCTATCTCTAGGGTGAAGTCCATTTGAGCTTCTTCTTACTCTGATTCTGGGCATCTGTCCCCAAGAGTGCCATTGTGAATACCCTGCAGTTTCCTGAACTCCATTTTCTTACCTCTCCTTTAATTCCTGCAATAGGATCTCTATGGGGTGGAGAAATATATTCTTATGACAGACATGGTCTTACCATTTGGCTCATTCCTGGCAAGCATCTCTTTTTGGCCCCATCAAAGGAAGCATTAATAAAGGACACCTTGAAGCTTTCTAGGAAATCACATAGCCACATCCAGACATAGTAACACATGGTAATGCCTGTATCAGCCGCTCCTGCTGTACTATCTGCTGCATTGGATAGACATTGCAGGGCTACATTAGAGGAAGATTGCAGGGTATGCATTGGGTGTACACTGCTTTTTGAACATCTGAAGGCAAGTTACCCCAGAGAGACTTAGAAATCTTGAACAAGTCCCTCTGAAAATGTGTCAAGTGTGAAAGGTAGATCAGTGGTTTGAGAGCAAAGGTCAATGAAGGTATGCACATTCCTCTAATCTATCCAATGGCTTTGATTCTCTGTCAGGGTGGTGGGTAGAAGAACTAATTTCAGACCAGTTCTGAATACTGAACTGGTACTGGACAAAAATGTGACTGGGCAGTGGTCCTATACCCAGCATTTTTACTCATCATTCAGTCAACATTAATTTCCAGTAGGCGTCTGGTGGATCTGACTGATCTCGACAATGATGCTCCAGATGAGGGCCTAGATGGACATTTGTCTTGCAGGATTGGTGAATGGAGCCGAGGGCTCACTTGCTCTGATGAAAAAGTAGCTTGAGGGGAGGCAGTTCAGACCTGACTAACAGGTGGATCCCACTGTCTCAATGTATTGGATATCAGACCCAAAAGACTAGTTGGATCCAGGAAAATTTTCCTCTACTTGTAAAGTTTTTTGTCTTTTAACTTCTTTTTGTCAGACCTCTTTTCTGAAGACTTATCTTTTTCTCTATGTTTCTCTTTAGTCTTAACCTTTTCTTTCTCTTTCTCTTTTCTCTTCTCTGTGCTGGGAGAAGCAGATGGAGATCTTGACTCACTCAAAAGACATAACTGGAGTAGAAGACCCTCTCTGTGGGGGAAGCAAGCCTTTTATAATCAGATTTTCCCTCATACCCTGTATAGCTCTAGAACCAAAGGAAGCACAAATGTCACAATTTGCCTGCAGATGAGCAGCATCTATACAGTACACACACACACAGGGAATAAGGCTCCTGTATCCATAGGCTGAACACTTTTTAAACCCTGAAGTTTTGTCTGATATCAGAAGACTACCAGAAAAACCCTATAAATTACACAACAATTCAAAACCATATCTAAGAAGAAGCTATCCAAAAATCCTGCTGCTAATAGTGCGCACACACACACACACACACACACACACACACACACACACACACACACACACACACACACATGTACTACATTACCCTAACTATAGTTATAATACAACTATAGAACTATCTAAAAAAAAACACTATAGATGAGTATAAGATACAAAAATAATAAATCCTTAAAACGACAGAATCTAAGTAACACTATAAAACACTATCCAATGCTACAAAAACAAAGGGAGAAGTTGAGCTTAAATATCTTTCACTTATTATGAACGACTGGCAAGAGCTCTTGGAGAACATGTCTGGATAAAACAAGCAGCAAATACTATCTGAAGTAATTTAGGCAGAAAGAGGCAATTGTGTGTAAGGAAGGAGTCACAGCCTCAGATTAAACCTGTGGAAGAAGTTGCCGAGGTTGGATCAGACTGGATATGTAGCATTTCTAACAGAGCTGGGTCAGACATGGCTTTGTAAGTCAAGCAAAGATCGCCTCAAAGTAGGCGATATGAGACAGAGAATAGCTGGAGTCTTTTGAGTCTGTCCATGTAGGACATGTGTTTAATGCCTAGGATCCTCTTCGTTAGGTACTTCTGTGGCCTCTCCAGCTGTTTCAGGTGTTTAGTGAAGTACATGCCAAATGGGGCATTATACTCAATGATTGGCCTAATGAGGGAAGAGTAGAGAGAGATATGATGACCTCTTTCTTCCTGGATGCAAAACCCTTGGTAAAGAGATGTTACATAGAACTTTCTGACCAGAGTGGCAATGGGGTGGACGAAGGAGAGGTTGCTGTCAACCTGCATCCCCAGATCTCTTATAACACCTTCAGTGTTCAGTATTCAGTGGGCTCCCATCGATGTGGTAATTAGTGGGAACTGCATTTTTACCAAAGGGGATGACAACACATATTTTGGCATTAAGCTTAAGGCCATGGTTTCCACACCAGTCATTGGTCTCAGTGAGGCCTTTCTGTAGGATGTCTGCATCACTTGGGGAGTTAATAATGGCTCTCAGCTTGCAGTCATCATGGTGAACTTGGTCAGCCAGAGTCCATTTGTGTAGGCCTGGACTTGTGAGAAGTAGATGCCGAACAGGAGAGGACCCAGGACCAATGAGACTCCACTTGTGACAGGTCGGCAGTCTGACTTAGAGTCTACTACTTTCACACTGTGTGTTCTATCTGTGAGCCAGTTTGCAACCCACCTAGTGATATAGGGTTTAATGCCTAGTTTAGTGAGTTTATCAATAACTCCTGAGTAAGGAATGGTATCAAAGGCCTTGGCCAGATCAAGGTAGGCTGTATGCACTGCCTTGCCTTCATCCACAGCCTTGGTGACTGACTCAAAGAAGTCAACCAGGTTGAGCAGGCGTGATCTCCCTTTCACAAAGCCAAATTACGTGGGGTCTAGAGTTTGGAGATTTCCTATATCTTTGTTAATCAGGTCCATGATGGTGTGCTCCATAGCTTTACATATCAGACTCATCAGGCTAATGGGGTGATAATTCCTAGGGTCTGTAGTTGCTCCCCCTTTATGGAAAGGGATGACTGTAGCAGTGCGCCATTCGGTAGGGACAAAGCCTGAGGTGAGGCTGTGACTGAACAGAGCACACAGATGTGGTGCCAGTTCACTTTGTAGCTTATGTAGAACACAGCCAGGGATATTATCAGGTCCCATGGGTGCTGTATTGTTGGCCTTGGACAATGCAGCTTTAACCTGTGCTGCAGTAATGCTGGGTGCCTGGCATTCTTCTGGTATTGTGATTGGTCCTTTGGGTGTAGAGAGGGGTAAAACTGGCACTGAATCTGTCCACCAGTGCAGTAACTCAGAGCAAATCTGGATATTACTGTGGAAGTTCTTGATATAACTATAGAAGGCTTTGTGATTGTTTTTAGTGTCTGCGGCAATTCTGCCTTCGTATCTGGCTTTAGAGGATTTGATGAGGGATCTCAACTTTTTTTTGAGGCTAATAAGGGAGTTTTTCCAGTCTTGGGACTTCCCCTTTTTCTGCAACAGTTTCTTCCTTCTGTTGCAGAGTTTATTAATAGCAGGGGACCACGAGAATGGCTTCCTTTTTTTGAGGAGAGCATCTTGGTTCTTTTGGGTATGGCTAGTTCCATGCATTTATGTACATGTTCATACAGTGCATTGGTGTATGATTCGGCAGTCATGCAGCTATTTCCATTGGCATGGGTGCCATGAAGTTACCCACCTCTACTTTTAGGAGTCCAAAGTCAGCTTTGGAGAAGTTTTTCAAGGTGGTTACCTTTGTGGGGGGTGTGGGGGTGTGGGTGAGATGTGGATTTCCATGGTGATTAGTTTATGGTCAGATCTGACCAGGGATGGATTGACTACTCGTGTAGAGCAATGGTCACCCATGTTAGTAATGACCAGGTCAAGGATGTTGCTTCCTCTAGTGGGGGTCAAAATGAGATGGTCCAGGGCATTGGAATTGATGAATTCCAGGATGCACTGGGGCAGTGTATTGGTGCTTGAGTAGTTTTCCCAGTTGATGGAAGGGTAGTTGAAGTCTCCTAGTATGAGTGTTGGGTTGGACCTTGATAGATTCCAGGGTGCTTAGGAACATGGAGTGAGAGTCTAGGGACATGGTTGGGGACCTATAGCAGGCTATGACCTGGATCACCATCTTACCCAATATTAGTTGTACCTGAAGTATCTCAGATGTGTTATGCTGGGCTACTAGTCTGGAGGTGTGCATATCCTTTATGAATATGGAGACACAACCACCTTTGGAGCTATGGTCCATGTTTCAGGGCTGAAAGGTGTAGAATAAGTTATAGCCTGGTAGTGCAGGGATGCTTTCTGCTGCTTTAAACCAGGTCTCCATTATGGCACAAATGTTGATGTTCTAAATTTTGAGGAGTGCTTCGAGCTAATGCATCTTGAGATTTAGACTTCTAGCATTGAGCAGCATGACCCTCAGATTGCATTTATTTATAGCTGTTACAATGGCAATTTGGTCTTTGGAACACCACCTAAAAAAGGCACTATAGGGGTGGCAAGAGCATTAGCCAGTACCCGGAAGCACAGGGGTGACAGTTGCAGGCCATCTCTGGCAATGCATCGAGGTCTATCAATCATGTCATCCCAAGCAGACAGATACTGGATCCCCTTAGAATGATACCAGAAACTTAGCCAATTGTTGAAGTCAATCATTTTTTTGTTTGTACTGCGGTATCATTCTGGATGATGGTAGGATGCTGCTCAGGGCTAGAGTCATACTTGCCTGGGCCACATAATCTGAGAGCTCCACCATGACTCTTTTCATGTAGTCCAGGGAGGTGCATCTCAGGTCATTCACACCCACATGGACAATGACAGAGTCATACTTGTACTTGTTGTTGAGTGACCTTAGTGTGTGTGTGTTATGTGTCGGATTCTGGCACCTGATAGAACCTGACTGTTATCTTCTCCTTATTCAACCTAGTGAGTGAAACATCTGTGTGCCTCACTATTGAGTCATCTATGATTACTGTGTTGGGCAAGGTGTTTAACCTTAGGGGCTTAGTTTGAGGGGCACACTAAGGAGGTGAGGTATGTGTCTTGTGGTTTTTGCTGTGTTGTGGTGGTTGAGTGCATTTCTGTCTTGGAGGTCTCTGCTGTTTGGGTAAATTTCTGTTAAGAGCCTCCGCGAAGGTAGGTGTATGGTTAGTGTTTTTATGTGAGAGATGTGATGGTGGGTGTTCTGGAGGGCTATGTGTTCCATGTGGTGTGGTGCAGGTGTTGACCTTCTCCTCTTGACCAGCTAGTCCGGTCTTGGCTGGAGAATGAGTAGCTTCCAATTTGGTGATATAAGTGCATCTCTCACAAGTCTGAGTGTTGGGAGGTAACAGGAGAGGGTTATTTGTGTACATGAGGCAGTTGCTACACTGCCTCAGAATGCCCAAATGCACCAGGTTAATAGGAGAAAGCACAGGGAGCTGCCCTTTAATTATGCCAGGAGGGCTGGTCATAACTACTAAGTACCAGAGCTATTTCCGTAAAGAACAACTAGTGCTGATGGAACTTAGGTGTGCTACAATAATTACTACAAAAACCTGTTGAAGTGCAAAGTGATTAAGCTATTTGAAGCACAAAAACAAAAAACAGTACCACCGAGCCAAGGAATACTGATAAATTTAACGTTCTTTATTTGAAGATAAGCGTTTTCACCTCCGCTATGCAGAAGCTTCCTCAGAAAAGCAACAATAGGAAACAGAAGCGCCAGATTTTTAAAACAGTAATAACATGATGTCACTTCCTTGGATACTCTGTAACCAAGTTAAACAACAAGAAAGAATATTCGCTTCAATAAAAATTTTTTCTTAAAAAATATATATATATATGCAACATACTAGCCATATAAAATAACTATAACATAAACCGTTTAAAAACATAACGTTTCATTTCATTAATGTGTGGCACAATGTAATAATAAAAGCACTAAAGCACTAAAGCTACTTTCATAAACCATGAACACCAATTCAGGTGTAAAGGAGCATTTCTAAAATGTATTCATGTCATCTCATGTAACTTTTATATCTTAAAATAGAAGAGATATTACAACACTCGTTCAAACCAGGGTATGAGTAGGCATCCAACCCAATTTGCCACTCTAATTCCCTAGTCTCTAAAAATAAGGACTGGGGCCCACCTCTAACACCCATAGTGACATGTTCAATCCCCATAAATTGGAAACTATGTCCCATGTTGTTCAGGATATGTTTAGATAGGGCATTATCAGTTTTTTTATTTTTTATGGCATAACAATGTTGGTAAATACTATCACTAAGCTTGCGGTCAGTTTTCCCTATGTAAAAACAAGGGCAACAGATGCAAAAAGCAGCATAGACAACAGATTTTGTGTTGCAATTGATTTTAGAGTTGATAGTGTATTTCCTATCCCTAATGGTAAAGGAACTGCCTAGTCTTAAATGTTTACATCTGTTGCAGAATCCACAGGGAACTGTACCAACTTGCCTAGTGAACCGGGGGGGTGACCTAGATCTTTGCAGTAGTTCCTTCAAATTGTTCCCTCTTCTGTACACAACAGAAGGGTATGGGCCTAATTTTTGAAGTAATATAGGATTATTATAAATGAAATACCAATTCTTTTTAATAATAGCCCAAATGTCACCAACATGTCTGCAATATGTCATGACAAGACTAGCCTTGAAGTCAACTACAGGAAAAGTAGCGTTGATGTTCATGTTATCCCCCGAACATTCATCCAGTACATCACCAATTGGTGTATCCTTTAAGGAAGTAAGCACATAACCATTATTTGAGAGTAAGGGTTTATAAAAACCATTTTCTCTTTTCATAGTAGCCTCCTCAATCAAATCGTCAATCAATAGGACAGGGTAACCCCTATTACAAAACATGTCTTTTAGAAAAGCACACTCCAAATTAAATGCTTCAGTGTGCTACATGCACAGCTCTTACCAGTTGTCCTTTGATGATTGATCTTTTTGTTTGGGCGGTTGCTAGAGAAGTGTGAAGGCATTACAATAAGTTGGTTTCCTATGAATACAAGACAGGAAACGTTATTAACCAAGTCCTTCACCAACCTCACATCTAAGTATTCAATTTCAGTTGTTGAAAAGTGGTAAGTGAATTTTAAGAAAGTAGTAGAGTCATTCATAAATTGAATCAGGTCCACTACATCACTTTCACTACCATCAACCAAAATGAACACATTATCTAAAAAGCGCGTGTAGTATTTAACAATGTTCTTAAACATTAAGTTAGCCTTCAAAGATGTTTTCTCCCAATAAGCAACAACCAAATTCGCCACGCTCCCCCCACAGGGGGACCCCATGGCGATACCCTGTTTTTGGAGGTAATACTGGTTATCAAAAAGAAAAAAATTGGAGGTTAATATTATGTCCAACAATTGAGTGACAATGGCTATTTCATCCTTAGTAGCATCAAGACTCAACAGCATCATTTCGACCCATTCCACCGCTTCCTGGTGCGGTATAGACATGTACAGATCGACCACGTCAATCGTTAGAAAGTTAAGAGATGGGTCGAAGTTGATGCCGTTGATGGTTTCCAGAAAAGACCAAGAGTCCTTGCATATTTCAGGGACCTGTTTTAAGTATTTGGAAATGATCCCATCAATAACCCTAGAACATGGGTGTGTGATAGCACATCTTCCATCAACCAAAGCCCGCATTGGTGGGTTCACAAGGTCTTTATGCATTTTAGGGATGCCAAACATCACGGGTACTTTGGGAGGTGAGATGTTAATAAAATTGAATGTGTCGATATCAATCTTTCCATCGATGAACAAGTCCCTAAAGTATCCTCTAATTCTATTGTGAGACCCCACCATCTCATTAGGAGAGGAACGTTCATAAGCCACAGAATCCAATACTAGATGCATTCTCCTGTTATAATCAGTATTGTCAAAGATAACCAAACCCCCCCCCCCCCTTTATCAGGTTTCATTACCCTAACAGACAGCCCACACAAGTTGTTCAAAGCCGTCATTTGATCATACGAAGTGTTACTCTGGTGGTCGAACCATTTAGCACTCTGAAAAAAATGTCTAAGATCCAGTTCACAGACATTTTCAAAAATGTTCAAGTTAGGGTGCAGGGGGGCTTGTGTGGGCTGTCTGTTAGGGTAATGAAACCTGATAAAGGGGGGGGTTTGGTTATCTTTGACAATACTGATTATAACAGAAGAATGCATCTAGTATTGGATTCTGTGGCTTATGAATGTTCATCTCTTAATGAGATGGTGGGGTCTCACAATAGAATTAGAGGATACTTTAGGGACTTGTTCATCGATGGAAAGATTGATATCGACACATTCAATTTTATTAACATCTCACCTCCCAAAGTACCCGTGATGTTTGGCATCCCTAAAATGCATAAAGACCTTGTGAACCCACCAATGCGGGCTTTGGTTGATGGAAGATGTGCTATCACACACCCATGTTCTAGGGTTATTGATGGGATTATTTCCAAATACTTAAAACAGGTCCCTGAAATATGCAAGGACTCTTGGTCTTTTCTGGAAACCATCAACAGCATCAACTTCGACCCATCTCTTAACTTTCTAACGATTGACGTGGTCGATCTGTACACGTCTATACTGCACCAGGAAGCGGTGGAATGGGTCGAAATGATGCTGTTGAGTCTTGATGCTACTAAGGATGAAATAGCCATTGTCACTCAATTGTTGGACATAATATTAACCTCCAATTTTTTTCTTTTCGATAACCAGTATTACCTCCAAAAACAGGGTATCGCCATGGGGTCCCCCTGTGGGGGGAGCGTGGCGAATTTGGTTGTTGCTTATTGGGAGAAAACATCTTTGAAGGCTAACTTAATGTTTAAGAACATTGTTAAATACTACACGCGCTTTTTAGATGATGTGTTCATTTTGGTTGATGGTAGTGAAAGTGATGTAGTGGACCTGATTCAATTTATGAATGACTCTACTACTTTCTTAAAATTCACTTACCACTTTTCAACAACTGAAATTGAATACTTAGATGTGAGGTTGGTGAAGGACTTGGTTAATAACCGTTTCCTGTCTTGTATTCATAGGAAACCAACTTATTGTAATGCCTTCCTACACTTCTCTAGCAACCACCCGCCCAAACAAAAAAGATCAATCATCAAAGGACAACTGGTAAGAGCTGTGCGCATGTGTAGCACACTTGAAGCATTTAATTTGGAGTGTGCTTTTCTAAAAGACATGTTTTGTAATAGGGGTTACCCTGTCCTATTGATTGACGATTTGATTGAGGAGGTTACTATGAAAAGAGAAAATGTTTTTTATAAACCCTTACTCTCAAATAATGGTTATGGGCTTACTTCCTTAAAGGATACACCAATTGGTGATGTACTGGATGAATGTTCGGGGGATAACATGAACATCAACGCTACTTTTCCTGTAGTTGACTTCAAGGCTAGTCTTGTTATGACATATTGCAGACATGTTGGTGACATTTGGGCTATTATTAAAAATAATTGGTATTTCATTTATAATAATCCTACATTACTTCAAAAATTAGGCCCATACCCTTCTGTTGTGTACAGAAGAGGGAACAATTTGAAGGAACTACTGCAAAGATCTAGGTCACCCCCCCGGTTCACTAGGCAAGTTGGTACAGTTCCCTGTGGATTCTGCAACAGATGTAAACATTTAAGACTAGGCAGTTCCTTTACCATTAGGGATAGGAAATACACTATCAATTCTAAAATCAAATGTAACACAAAATCTATTGTCTATGCTGCTTTTTGCGTCTGTTGCCCTTGTTTTTACATAGGGAAAACTGACCGCAAGCTTAGTAATCGTATTTACCAGCATTGTTATGCCATAAAAAATAAAAAAACTGATAATGCCCTATCTAAACATATCCTGAACAACATGGGACATAGTTTCCAATTTATGGGGATTGAACATGTCACTATGGGTGTTAGAGGTGGGCCCCAGTCCTTATTTTTAGAGACTAGGGAATTAGAGTGGCAAATTGGGTTGGATGCCTACTCATACCCTGGTCTAAATGAGTGTTGTAACATCTCTTCTATTTTAAGATATAAAAGTTATATGAGATGACATGAATACATTTTAGAAATGCTTCTTTGCACCTGAATTGGTGTTCATGGTTTATGAAAGTAGCGCTTTAGTGCGCTTTAGTGTGCTTTTATTATTATATTGTGCCACACATTAATGAAATGAAACGTTATGTTTTTAAACGGTTTATGTTATAGTTATTTTATATGGCTAGTATGTTGCATATATATATATATTTTTTAAGAAAAATTTTTTATTGAAGCGAATATTCTTTCTTGTTGTTTAACTTGGTTACAGAGTATCCAAGGAAGTGACATCATGTTATTACTGTTTTAAAAATCTGGCGCTTCTGTTTCCTGTTGTTGCTTTTCTGAAGAAGCTTCTGCATAGCGGAGGCGAAAACGCTTATCTTCAAATAAAGAACGTTAAATTTATCAGTGTTCCTTGGCTCGGTGGTACTGTTTTTTGTTTTTGTAGTAGTATTTCCATTTGTTTTTCACTAGTATTTGAAGCACAAGAGAGAAAGAACTAGTAAGATTCAAGAGAAAAACTGAAGAGGAGACTTTATGGCACCAGTAATAGTTTACCTCAGCTAGGTGCTGCTAGGCGGAGCTTAAACAAGTGTAAACCCGTGCAAATGTGGGCTTTTAAACCAGAATGTTGAAAGGAATGGAAAAACTGCCCGAATGGCCAACAAACTACAATTTCTGGGTCAGAAACCACTCCTCTTGTGGTAGATAAGCTATCTAGTGCTTACCACTCCGACTGATAAGCTAGAAGGCTAGAAGGCTTCCCTCCAACCCAGAAAGGGTTGGGGGGGCTCCAAAGCTTACAAACAGTCTGGCTACAGCAAATCTGTTATTAATTTATTCACTGCTACAGTAGATTCACTGATATTCCAAGGTCACTGAATCTTATGACCATTTGTGTCTTGGCAGCACCCTCCCTCAGGCTGCACCTCCTTTTTCTATGAAGGCTTTAGAAATCAATCCTGGAATAAAATTGTGGATACCAATCAATATACAAGCATGATAAATATGTACATTCAAAGATAAGTTCCAGATTTCTGTTGATCTATACAATCTATTAATAATACATCTTCAATACCAGTATACACAATAAAACAATACGCACACAGAACAACTGTAAAATAAATTGTTATACAAATTTCAGCAGAGAAAAGGAACAAATGTACAACTTGTTAAATGGATAAAATGAACCTACACTTTAGAAGCAGTTATTTTTGTTAAAATGGGTGGCATGTCTGTGACTGTTGCTCTGTTTAACAGAAAGTTAACTAGACAGTGGGGAAGGCAGTTACTACAAATATGCCCTCACTTTATCCCACTCTCTCCATTACAACCATCTGTTCGACATGTACCACGGTATTTTAATTAACTTTAATGCAACAAGCTATTTGTTACATTGCTACTACCATAATGTCGGACTCTCTATTTTGCCCCAGAGTTGACAAAAAGTATTAAGACTACAGAAGTGCTGCTGCCTGCAGTGGAGTAGTCCATGGGTTGACTCCATCAGCCTCTATTTGCCTATTGTGAGACTTTGAGCATGTTACTTAACCAGACAGCAACCACACACACTCAGTATGACAAAATCCAAATGGATCCATACGCTACTCTGGTTAGCAAAATAAATACGTAAATCTTTCTTACCCTGTGCTTCAGTCATATCCAGAGATGATCTTCAGACCAGTCCTATTTTCTCCCCCAGTGAGCTCGCTCATTTACCCAATCCACTGCTGATTACCATACAATAGTCTTTTTCATCTCAACAGTCACATTCATCACCTCTAGCCCACCAGACACCCCTCATCCTCCCAGAAGTTTTCTTACCCATCTCTGCCCTCCGCTGTCATTTCTCTTCCAAAAACATTTTTATTTTGTTTTCATTATAAACATACGCAAATGTACATGTAACAAATACAATAAAACAATAACAAAACTATTTACAATATTTACATTCATCCATGATAAATAATAAATTTATCCATGAGAAGTTATCAGTATTTGTTCAAATGGTTTTCCAGTTTTGGCCATGCTATTTTTTTATGAGTAATGTTATGAGTTCTATAACAAATGCTTTGCAGTTCGTTTTTACAAACAACTTTTAATAAATTAATAAATTCTTTAAATATCAAATCTTATTTACTTTTCCAGTTCAAAGTAATAACTTTTCTGGCAATTGCAAGAATTGACCAGAGTAAATGAATCTGAGATTTAGTTATTACATTAGGTATAGGAACATTGAATAGGATTAGTGAGTTAAAAATATGACAGTTATCAGACCATAAAGCATTTACAAAATATATGAAGTCTTTCCAGTATTGAACAACATTTCTACATTCAATGAACACATGAACCCAGTTAGCCTCTAGTGATTCATCACATTTCCAACATTTACTTTCACTGTTTTTGTGTACAAGATTTATTTTATGTGGAGTATAGAAACTCCTATTCATAAATTTCCATGTATACAATCTCCGATATAATGAAAAAGAGGTACCATATGTAGATTTCAGTAACAGTTTTTTGGATTCATCATATATTTATTCTCCATTAATCTTTACATAGTAATTCCAAAAATCTGAGTCAAACTTTAGAGTGTCTTCTCTTAGTATCTTACAGATAGGTGAGGTATTTAATTTTTGATCATCTGTCGTTTCAAGACACCTAATAAAAAGCTAGATCAAACTAGGTATATATTCAGTCTCTAGGTTGATTGATACTCTCATTTTGTTTTCTACAAACTGCCGTAATTAGTGTATAAACAACCAACTGTCTTGACTATTATCAAAACTACATAGAAGAGAGTTTAATGGTTTAATACTCTTATTTTCAATAAACTGATGCCAGAAATTCAAGTTATTTTCCTTTAATTGTTGCATCACATTGATGTTGAAAGAATTTAGGCAATCAGGGGAGTATGCTATAGGGAAAATAAGAAATATAAATTGTTTAATGGTGTAATTACAATCAATTATATTTTAAAGTTATTAAATATTTGATTAATGCCATAAGAAAAATGATCAAACTTCTTATTAAATAAACAAAAATCACGCAAAGGCCAATGAACTCTACTTATTCCATTTTGTTCCTTAAACTGATTTTCTATAGTTCTGACATCAGTTATATGAATCTCATGCATTATTGTCCAGCAAGACATATAGGTAGGTGAGATCCAATGTAATATTACATTAATTATAACTGATTTGGAATAAATATCTAAGCGAGGGAATACTATCTCATTACTGTTCCAACCTCTAATGTGCCACTTATATGCAATCCTAAGTTTTAAGGGGAACCATAAAAATTTAAGTAGCATGGAATCTAATTTTTTAAATAAGTTTTTGGGAGGGGGTAGTATCACTGACTGTATATAAAACAAAATTTTAGGTAAAATTATCATGTTAATTAAAGAGCCTATCTTCCATTGTGAAGAACATTTTATTCCATATTTTGATTAATTCACTAATGGTGGTTACTAAATTATTGTAGTTCACTTTAACAGACTCTTTCCATGTACTCTTTATACTGACACCCAAATATTCTAATACATCATTCTTCCAAATAAACAGGCTATTCTCTTTTAGGTTTTTGTTGATCTTTTTGTTAAGTAGTAATGTTTTGGATTTATTATGATTAAATTTAAGCCCTGAAATTATTTCAAACTTGCTTAAGGTATTTATAACATCATACAAAGAACCATCAATATCAGCCAATGTTAACAATATATCAGCAAATAATTGTATCTTAGGACAATAGTCCTTATTAACTTGAAAGCCTTTTATATTTTGCTTGTTTCTGATATATGTAGCAAAAGGTTCCATTGAAAGAGCAAACAGTAATGGTGACAAAGGGCAACCTTGTCTAGTTCCCGTGAGGATTTCTAGTGGTAAGGATAGACATGATCCGATTTTCACATAAGCTGGTGCCCCACTATAAATTTTCATTAATAAGTTGACAAAATCTGAGGAGAATTCAAAACCAATCAGAATTCTTTGTAGATAAGATGAACTAATTGAATCTAAAGCATTTTCTATGTCTATTAATGATAGTAGTTTAATAATGTTATCTTGCATTTTTTTATGAGGAATGAACCCTGTCTGATCATTATGTATTAGATTAGGTAATATTTTCTTTATCCTATTAGCTAATATTGTCATGAAAGTGTTATAATCAGTGTTTAGTAACAAAATTGGCCTATATGAATCATAAGATTTGGGGTCCTTACCTTGTTTTAAAATGGGGGAGATAACTTAATATTTCCACGATGGGGGTGTTATACATTTTTGCTTAATCATAATAAAGGCACTCATTTTCTTTATTATATATTCAGGAAAAATCTTATATAGTTCAAGAATTATTCTATCCAGTCATGGAGCTTTATTATATTTTAAAATTTGTATTTGCTCTTTCACTTCTGTTAGTGTTATTTGTTTATTTAATATGTTATTTTGTTGCATTGACACCTTAGTAGTTATATTTTCTTGAATAAAAGTATTTATTACATTATCTGTCTCCAAAAGTGGTGTGTTATTATTTATATCTTTATAGTACTTTTTGAACACTTCTAATATGCCCATTAAGTTAGATGTACTATTAACTTGAACCATCACTTTTATATTTAATCTCATTAATAAGATTTTGATTGTTTATATTTTTGGATCTTACTGCTATTTTATGTAGATATTTAGGATTTACAGCATAAGATTGTAATTTCAATTTTCCAGGTTTATGGCTACCTTATGATTCAGAACTTCTAAGTATTTTTGATTTAACTTAGTAATTTCATTATGTGCTACTTTGCTATCTTGTCTATGTTTTTTTATAAGTCTAAAAGTTCTTTGTCCCTCTCTCTTCTTTTTTAAGGTATCAAGATTTTATTCTACCATACATATAAACTTTAAAGGTGTCCTATAGTATAGTATCAGTCACTTCATCATTATCATTTGTTTCAATAAACATGTCTATTTCTTTCATTATCCATTCCCTGAAGTCTTTTAACTTAGTTATGTAAGCAGGAATTCTCTGTAGAAATGTTAAATGATATGTATGCATAGTTAATGTAAAGTTTATAGCATTATGGTCTGAAAGTGACAAGTCATTATAGATACGTCACTTATTTTTGAGTATATATTATCTGATCCAAAGACCTTCCCCCAAATTTACTAAACTTCCGTGCAGGACTAGCTTAGTCCTGTATGGAAGCAACCGTGTATGAGCAGGATGGCAGTGCATCATGGAAATTAATGATGCTCACTGCCCGAGCTCCTAGGCTTACATGGAGTGTGTAAGAGTGCAGGGGGCGCGTCTGAGAGCAGAGCTCTCAGAATAAACACCCTCCTGCAAGGTAGAACAGCAGAAAGGGGTAAGAAATGAGCGAGACTGCTCATAGGTGTCCGCATATCCCCACCAACAGTCCCCGATGTGTACAACAGCAACAGTACATGTCAATAAAATGAAGAAACCTGTTTTTTTTTTTTTTAAATCTGATTACAGCTAACCATAGGTGCGCGGGTGTGCCCGTCATTTAGCTACAGTTAAAGCAGCTTAAAAAGCTAAAGAGGATAACAAGGAAGATATATGCAAATGAAACAGCACAGCAATAGTGTAGTGGGCAGAGCATTTGCCTTACAAGCAGGCATTCCCAGTTCGAGTCCCACTGCAGCACATTCCATTTTACAAGGCAAAGCACGTTATGACCAATATTTTTGTTGTATAACCCACTAAATAACATATATTTATGAACTGGAGTACTGCAGTAAATGCACATGTGAAGTGTCAGTATCATAATGAATAAGGCTCTAGTAAGCAGGTCTAAGCATCAATAAGCAGTAGTAAGGATATTTAAGCACTAGTAAGCGGCCTTAAGCCCGTTTGCATGGCAGTAAGCAATGCCTACATTGGCTAAGCAATTCTAAAGCTAACTCTCTGTAACCAGATGTAACAGCAGGTTAGCAGTGCTTACTGTCGCGCAAACACGCTTCCAACTGCTCAAAAGTGCCTTAATCACTCTGTATCCAACGGCCCTTGTTCTGCCTACCAACAAAATAAACAGCCATGCAGGTCTTGAACCCAGGCCCGTATACACCATAGTCCCAGTAGTTATCAACCAAGCCATCACAGAAGTACAGAAGAATGAGGTAGTAGCAAACAAGTCCTCACCATAGTATAACCAAACTGAACCTGTGAAAGGCATCAGTATACAGTCATATGTGCCATAAGCCACTACATAACATAAATATGTGAACTGGATTACAGCAGTAAGCCCAGAAGTGAGATGTAATTGTAATGGAGTGTTGAAGCCCCCAATAAAACACAAGAACCCCATAGAGTGTACGTACACAATAATCATGGATACCAGGCAGATATATAAGATGTAATGAATAAGAAATCAATGCCAAAAAGGAAATATAATGCAAAGTCTAATGTAAGCAATGCTAAACATTGCACAGGCCAGCTTAGGAGGTGTGAGCAATGTGTAGACCAGCTAACTCTTTTTGTGCCCAGTGGTATACCTCTTTAAACAATGCCAGCCTTAGGTAAGCAGGTTTGCCCATAGCTTAGCCTTTTCAAAACTGGCCAATCACAGAAAAGTGTGGGAAATTGGCCCTACTTAAACCCAAGAGGCAGGAATACATCTCATAACTGGTTGTAGCTTCCCCTTGCAGGCACTATGGCAGTAAGGGGAGAAGGAGTGCGCTTCTGGGTGCAGTGCTAGTGCATCCAGGAGTCCAAGGTCATGGCAGGACTCCTAGTTAAAGACCATGCACAGAGACTGCTGCAGGGCCAGTACCAGGGCTCCCAATATAAGGCAGAGGCCTGGGACTGTCTCGCCCGCAACCTCACCAGTGCCGCTGGCATACCCTAAACAGGTGAGCAGGTAAGGCACCACTATGCCGACCTGAAGCGGCGGAAGGGGGACCTCTTGGAGAAGTGGCTCCAAGAGGCTAGAGCATCAGTGGATGTTCCAGACGTGTGTAAGTATCACCCCGGTATGTGTGTAATAAGTGCTAGCAAAGATATATCATGGATAGGTATGGCTAAATATTCCTCTTATGTCCCCCACAGCTGCAACGGAGTGGGCTGCGAACCAGGAGGCCCACATCAGCCACCTGGCATAGCTGTGATGTGAGACAGGTCAGTAATAGTCATGCTTTTACTGTCAAAGGAAATAAAAATAATAGTAGTAGTAAATTAATTGCTAGTATAAAACCTGTATTGTTCAAGGCAAGTACTGCATACACTAGAGCATATGACAGGAAGAGTCTCATATTGTTTGTATGGCAGTAAAAGTGCAATATCCTGACAAAACAGGTCTAACTGCTGGACTGCATGTGTATATTCTGGTATCATATGGTAATGTAGATTTGCAATCATGTAATAGTACTGTAGTATTAAGCACTGTTACCCACACCATGCACCATAAATTGAATGTGTATGAATGCCTGTATATGAAAGGTGTAATCCCCAGAGGCCTTTTAGTACAACTGAGAGACACATAGACAGTAAACAGGGTAAATGCAGACAACAAAAAACGAATAGCACATGGAACTGAGATGTGAACTTTTGTTTTTTAGCACACACAGCCACGGTTCGAATCATGCCAGTGGTAGTAGTCTGCAAACAGAATCATATCCCACAACTGTATAGATATGTCCAGAATGTCTATTAAAGCAGCCCATATCTATTGCCTATCAACCTGTCCCCCTGGGAAATCAGTGGGATGATCCCAGACGTATAGGCAGCAAACAGGAAATACAACTGATTGACACACATCTATGACAACAAACCTGGCACACTAGCAACTCTCCAATACCTTATGTGACTATGAAGCCATGTATGTCCCATTTACACCCCAGCTTGTTAAACTGTGGTCACAGTGTGTACAGTAACAGAGTATATGTGCATAATACTGTGTGTAGGAACATTCAGGTAGTGCTGATAAACATTCCTCCCACAGGTGTGTCAGATACCAACACTGTGCCCAGAAATACAAGAATGATATGCAGTTGCTCTGAATAATGAGGTATTACACATCACTGTCACCCACACTTTCTTACATTTAACTGTCTAGAAAATCTGTATAAGAGTGTTGTTATGCAAGGTCATAATGCATAAGCACAGGGGATTAATAAGACAGAAAGCAGATCGGAAATATACAGCAATATCAATATAGCAGACACAACTGTGATGGACAGTGTTTAAGCTGTAGCAGACACAGCCATGATCTGAATCCTGGGAGTGGAATTAGACTGCATACAGATTCATACCCCACAACTGTACACATGAGGCCAGAATGTCCAGTATATGTGCCCACATCTGCTGCCTGTCCTCCTGACCCCCTGGTAAGTCTGTGGGATGATCCCAGATGTGAATGCAAGTGATTTTCAACCATCATGAGAACACACCTGTCACTGTAGCAACCCCCGAAACTGTTAGGAGAGTAATATTTCAAGTATGTCCTATCTACACTCCCATGTTGTCAAGTTGTGACCAGAGTGTGTACAGTAACAGAATGAGATGTATGTGCATAATGCTAATACGTAATCTGGAACTTTGTGTGGCAACAGTTAGGTAGTGCTAACAGACATTGCTCCCACTGGTACATTGGATACTAACACTGTGCTAAGCAATACAGACCAATATAACCTGTACTGGTACTGTCCACCCTGGTATTGTAGGGGATTGTGAGTGTTGCAGTTTCTCTGAATAATAAAGTATCACTGGTCACTGTAACCCACACCGTGCTACATAATATAACTGTGTAGGAAAGCATGTATATGTGTGTGTCAGGTCACTAAAGATGGAAGAGGGCAATATTCTAGATATGTCCAGGCACACCAGCATGTGGTCAACACATGGCCAGAGTCTGTGCAGAAAGAGTTGAATAGCATAGTGCAAAACATCAACCCAGAATCCGGGTGTATGTGTACAAACAGTCAGTGTTAACAAACATTCCCTCCACAGGTATACCAGGTAAGAGGTGTATACTGCAGGTAAAACCGGTTCATGTGTAATGATGACGACAGCCATATCACTGACCAAAATAAGGCTATAGGGTAGTGTAGTAAGACTTGTAATGTACAGATAACAGCACTGACTAGGAAAGTAATGTGGACTACAGGAATATACTACTTGTTAATTGACATCTTTCTTTTCCCCGACCTTAACTCCATCAATAATCAACATACCCACCCCAAATGGTATGTATTGACTCTGATAATGTCCAATTGTTTGATAAATATTTTAATGGTTCCCATGCATGTGCCATATTGAATTATTCCAACATTGTTGGCATGGTGCCATCAACGTACCTGCATGCTGTTCTTATTGCCACTGTGGCCCATATATGCATGTGTTTTGTTTGCTATGAAACTTTTCCGTATCTGGTGTCTGGGTTAATGGGAATATCTATGCATGCTGTTATACCTAATCCTGGAATGTGTTGACTATTACTAACCCATATATGATGATGAAATCTAAACACTATAGCACGCTTGGGAAGGCTGGTCCCAGCAGGCCCACCTGTCCCACCTCAGCTGGCCGAGGCACCGAACACCAGCAAGTCTGGGGCCCAACCCCAGACCTCCCTGTCCACTGGCCTGCACCACCTTCGAGTGGAACCACCTCAGGGGATGGGGCTCGCTCCCCCCGGGAGTGGGCACAGACAGGCACCTCTCACCCATCGCCAGGTCGGGGTCGTGGTGCACAGAGTGATCAACGAACAGTTCGGTGATCTTCTACGCCAGCTCGAGGGCCGTGTGTCATGATTAGAGAGTTAGCCTGACTCTGCAGCTCAAGTGGTGACTGCCCATGGGTGGGGACCTCAGTCTCACTGTTACCACTAGGGGGCCTGTGGGCTTCTGATATCCCAACACCCCTCCCCATCAAGGTGTTTACTCCCCACGTGTCATATACTGCCCCTGTATGCATCTTGTGTGTCTTGTCTGTTAACCTACCTCCCCTCGCCAACATCCCACTCTCACCTGAAAAAAGAAAAAGGGCAATCTGTTCCCACAAAAAAATGTTGCCCCATACATAGCTGTCCATTTCGCATGTGTCCGCTGGACACATGTAATCTGGTCTAATTGGCATCACAACCTATTATTGTTGTCTTCACCCCTCTCCTAGGGGGTTGAGTGTCCAAATCTACCTCCAAATTCAGTGTATATGCACAGCTGTTGCTGTAGAAGAAATAGGCAGCTATGGACCTTCCCTACATCCTTCCTACACATCCCTAGCTATTTTCCCTACTGTCTTTTCCTCTTTGTGCCCCTTTTTCACCACTTTCGTATCAACCCTTTTTTCTTTTCTTTTAAAGAAATTAATGCGGGGGTAAGCAGGAGTAAGCACTTTTAAGCAGCAGTAAGCGGGTCTAAGCCTGTTTGCGTGGGGGTAAGCACAGCCTGCACAGATTAAATAATTTAGAAGCTGAGTATAAGAAACTGCAACCGGAAGTTAGCAGTGCTTACCTCTGCGCAAACCTGTGCAAACCAGCTTACAACTGCTTTAAAGTGCCTTAATCACATTGTATCCAACGGCCCATGTCCTGCCCAGCAACAAAATAAACAGCTACTCCAAAGCTCAAACCCATTACTCTGTACACCATAGACAGAGTGATTTACCACTAAGCCATGCCAGATATACATAAATTTGATGTTTTCAGAAACATATCATCCAGCCCAATCATGCAACAGTACAGAGAATGTATACCAACATTTAGATGTATGTGTGTGTAAATATATTAATATCTAAACAGACACAACATATCTATATATGTAGATATATATATATATATATATATATATACATATATAGATTTTGCAAAAAGGATGGACATGGCTGTGGTGAATACGTATTTTAAGAAGAGGGAGGAGCATAGGGTGAAGTACAAGAGTGGAGGAAGATGCACACAGGTGGATTATATCCTATATAGGAGGGCCAGTCTGAAGGAGATTGGAGACTGTAAAGTGGTGACTGGGGAAAGTGTAGTTAAGCAGCATAGAATGGTGATCTGTAGGATGACGTTGGTGATCAAGAAGAGGAGGAGGAGTGTGAAAGCAGTGCCAAGAATTAAATGGTGGAAATTAAAAAAGTGTGATTGTGAGGTGGAGTTCATGGAAGAGTTGAGACAGGCACTGGGAGGCAATGAAGAGTTACCGAATAGCTGGGTAACTACACCAGAGCTAGTAAGGGAGACTGCTAGGAAGGTGCTTGGTGTGACATCTGGACAGAGGAAGGAGGACAAGGAGACATGGTGGTGGAATGAGGAAGTACAGGAGAGTATAGAGAGGACGAGGCTGGCGAAGAAGAAGTGGGATTGTCAAAGAGATGAAAAAAGTAGACATGAGTATAAGGAGATGAGGCGCATGGCAAAGAGAGAGGTGGTGAAGGTTAAGAATAAGGCATATGGAGAGTTGTATGAGAGATTGGACACTAAAGAGGGAGAAAAGGACCTATACCTATTGGCTAGACAGAGGGACAGAGCTGGGAAACATGTGCAGCAGGTAAGGGTGATAAAGGACAGTGAGGGAAATGTACTCACAAGTGAAGCGAGTGTGTTGAATAGATGGAAAGAGTACTTTGAAGGGCTGATGAATGAAGAGAATGAGAGAGAGAGAAGGCTGGATGATGTGGGGATAGTGAATCAGGAAGTGAATCAGATTAGCAAGGAAGAAGTAAGGACAGCTATGAAGAGGATGAAGAATGGAAAGGCTGTTTGCCCAGATGACATACCATTGGAAGCATGGAGGTGCTTAGGAGAAATGGCAGTGGAATTTTTAACCAGATTGTTTAATGAAATTTTGGAAAGTCAGAGGATGCCTGAGGAGTGGAGAAAAAGTGTTTTGGTACCTATCTTTAAGAATAAGGGTGATGTGCAGAGCTGCAGTAACTACAGAGGGATAAAATTGATCAGTCACAGCTTGAAGTTATGGGAAAGAGTAGTGGAAGCTAGGTTAACAAGGGAGGAGATGATTAGTGATCAGCAGTATGGTTTCATGCCAGGAAAGAGCACTACAGATGCAATATTTGCTCTGAGAGTATTGTTGGAGAAATACAGAGAATGTCAGAAGGAGTTGCATTGTGTCTTTGTGGACTTAGAGAAAGCATATGACAGGGTGCCTAGAGAGGAGTTGGGTATTGTATGAGGAAGTCGGGAGTGGCAGAGAAGTATGTAAGACTTGTACAGGATATGTACAAGGGTAGTGTGACATTGGTGAGGACTGTGGTGGGAGTGACAGATATGTTTAAGGTGGAAGTGGGATTACATCAAGGATCAGCTCTGAGCCCTTTCTTATTTGCAGTGGCGATGGACAGGTTGACAGATGAGATTAGACAGGAGGCCCCATGGACTATGATGTTTGCAGATGACATTGTGATATGTAGTGAGAGTAGGAACCAGGTTGAGGAGACCCTGGAGAGGTGGAGATATGCTTTAGAGAGGTGGAGATATGCTTTAGAGAGGAGAGGAATGAAGGTCAGCAGGCTTAAACAGAATATATGTGTGTAAATGAGAGGGAGGGTAGAGGAATGGTGAGGATGCAGGGAGTAGAGTTGGTAAGGTGAATGAGTTTAAGTACCTGGGATCAACAGTTCAGAGTAATGGTGAGTGTGGAAGAGAGGTGAAGAAGAGAGTACAGGCAGGGTGGAATTGGTGGAGAAGAGTGTCAGGAGTGATTTGTGACAGACGGGTTCCAGTAAGAGTGAAAGGGAAGGTCTACAAGAGGGTAGTGAGACCAGCTATGTTATATGGGTTGGAGACGGTAGCATTGACAAAAAGTCAGGAGTCAGAGCTGGATGTGGCAGAGTTAAAGATGTTAAGATTTGCACTGGGTGTGACTAGGATGGACAGGATTAGGAATCAGTATATTAGAGGGTCAGCTCAGGTTGGACAGTTTGGAGACAAAGCAAGAGAGGCGAGATTGCATTGGTTTGGACATGTGCTGAGGAGGGATGCTGGGTATATTGGGAAAAGGATGGTAAGGATGGAGCTGACAGGTAACAGGAAAAGAGGAAGGCCGAAGATAAGGTTTATGGATGTGGTGAGAGAGGACATGCAGGCGGTTGGTGTGAAAGACCATGATGCAGAGGACAGGAAGAAATGGAAACAGGTGATCCAATGTGACGACCCCTAATGGGAACAGCCGAAAGAAGATGATATATATATATATATATATATATATATATATATATATATATATATATAAATATATATGAACATATATACATGCAAATGCCTACATTGACACATATATATGTCTACACCTATATTTCTACATATACACAGCAAGTTACATATATGTATGCAGATATATATCTATGTAGGTATATACAGTCATAGTTATATATATGTAAGCAGATATATATATATATATATATATATATATATAGGTATATATGGCCATACATCTGTAGATAGCAATAGTAGATTAACAGAAACATATATGTCCACATGCACCATTAATGGGTTGAGAGGCCCCAAACAATATACATCTTGTACGAATAGGCATACCCCCCCCCCCCCACAGCCAAACACTTCCACCCTGTAATACACTACCAAGTGTTGCAGATCCCATAACCAGGACCTGGCACAACATGGGCACAAGATGTTAACAGTACTACATCCCACCTGTATGATGTCAGGCTGGTATTGGTAACATATCATGCAATACAGTCTGGCTCCCATAAGAAATGTAAAATGTGAAAGCTATCAACATCCCCAGGATACATATACACAGACACATATATGCAGATACAGATATATATATATATATATATATATATATATATATATATAGGTTCATAGGTTCATACTAGGCTATCTGCCCTAGGGCATTTATAAGCCTAGCCAGAATGTGTTTGGCTTTCGCCACCCATTTTAAATTAATTTTGCTATGCCCTTTTTTTGAGGTTAGTATACTGTGCCTCTGTCTAACAGTGACACAGAAGTCATACCCGGGGTAAACCTCCGATCTCCCATCCACTCATCAAGATTCCTCTTGAAGAGAGTCAATGAGGGACTCTGCCTAACCTGGACTGGGATTTTATTCCAGAGTGAAGGGAGCCTCTGGGTTATGAATCTGTCCCTCCAGCATGCCCTATTTATTTCAGTGCTGAGGTTCAGGACTCTCGAGCGTGTAGCTCGATAGGATTTGGATTTTCTGAGGTGCAACATGTCCATTAATTTCGGGTTGGACATGGCTTTATACGTCAGGCACAGATCGCCTCTGAACAGGCGATATGCCACTGAGTAGAGCTGGAGTTTCTTTAACCGGGCAGCATATGGCATCTGTTTGAGCCCTTTGATCCTCTTGGTGAGGTACTTTTGGGGTCTTTCCAGTTGCTGCAGGTGTCTGGTAAGGTACATCCCAAAAGGGGCATTGTACTCAATTATGGGCCTGATGAGGGATGAGTAAAGAGGCACGATGACCTCCCCTGATCTAGATGTGAATCCCTTCATGATTGGGTGGGCTATATAAAATGTTTTTCTAACCACTTTGGCCACGTGGCTGTCAAATGAGAGATTGCTATCAACTTGGGTCCCCAGGTCCCTAATTGCTTCTTCTGTACTTAATGGATTACCACCTATGCAGTAATTTGTGGGCACTTTGTTTTTGCCAAAGGGGATGACTATACACTTTTTGGCGTTTAGCTTGAGACCATGGCTCTGGCACCAGTTGTCTGTTTCTATGAGGCCCTTTTGGAGGATGCTTGTGTCGGCTGGAGAGTTGATTATGGCGCCCAGTTTGCAGTCATCTGTGAACTTGGTCAGCCACAGTCCTTCCGTGTTGGCCTGTACCTCCGAGAAATATATACTGAACAAGAGAGGTCCCAGGACTGAGCCTTGTGGGATGCCACTTGTAACTGGTTTGGAGTCTGACATGGCTCCAGCAATTCTAACCATGTGGGTTCTGTCCTTGAGCCAGTTTGCAACCCATCTAGTGACATAGGGGTTTATATTTAAGCTGGTGAGCTTATCTATAATGCCCGAGTGGGGTATTGTATCGAGGCTCTTGCGAGGTCCAGGTAGGCTGTGTGGACCACCTTCCCCTCGTCAATGGCCTTGGTGACTGTTTCAAAGAAATCAACCAGGTTTAAGAGGCAGGATCTGCCCTTAACAAAGCTGAACTGGGTAGGATCCAGTGTCTGTAGGTCCCCAATATCTTTATTTATGAGGTCCATGATTATCCTTTCCATAGCTTTGCAGACCAAGCTAGTCAGGCTTATGGGGCGATAGTTTCCAGGATCCGTTGAGGCACCACCTTTGTGGAGAGGGACCATAGTTGCTGTACGCCACTCTTTGGGTAAATATCCTGTAGTAAGGCTGAGATTGAACAGTAGTTTTATGTTTGGGTTGAGCTCTTCTTGGAGTTCATGTAGGATGCAGCCCGGGACACCGTCTGGTCCCATTGATGCTGTGTTTTTTGCTTTGGAGAGGGAGGCTCTTACCTGAGCATCCGAGATGTCAGGGGGGCAGCACTCTGCTGGAATAGATATTTGCCCTTTTGGTGGGGAGGGGGGAGAGAAGTTTGCGCTGAACCTGTCAGCTAGGATGTTGGCAATGTCTGTGGGTTCGGTGTATTTTTTGTCATTTTGGACTAATTCTAAGCATATCTGGGAATTACCACCCATATATATATACATGTGACTATACATACACACACAGAGATATGTACAGTAAGATACTTATGTAGTAGGCGCACACAATATGGTACAGTCACTATGCTTACAGTTAACACCCTAACAACAGGACACTGGATGAGCCACCCATACAAATGACATTTGTTGCCTGCAACATATACCCACAGAGAGTTCACAGGATAAAATACCACACACAGGTTTGCAGAAATGGAATACCTTTATTTGTGTACTATTACAGATTTATATGCCATGTGATATAGCTTATCCATATCAACAGAGTGATGCAACTGTGAAACAGTTATACTAATACAGTAGACTGGAAAGGTCCACAACTATTGCTGTCCAGGCCAAGCCCTTCAAATCGTACAATAGTAAAGACAGACTGGGCCACAGGATACCACACAATCAACAGTAAGTGATGCAGGTGTATAGTCCAGCAGCCTCTATCTACACTCTGTACACAATCACTAGGTGGTAAAGATTTCAGTTGACCAAATGTGATGTAACTGTTACATAACAAGACATAACTGGCACCATCACAAGCACACTGGCAAGCAGAACAGTCTGTATGGCAGGAGGCAGTAGGCCTGCAGTAACCCACTTTATGTAATTAATGTCAAGATAGGTGACATGTATGGTACTGTACATCCAGATACCTTAAGGCAGCTCACCCGATACCTCCACATTTTGTAACAGCCTAGGTTATGCATGTTGCATCCCCCCCACAGACTCAATAATACAGGGCCATATACCACTGTTACATACACTGGCCTCTGGAGTGCATATGGACACACATGTATTGTGTAGGTGAAGTCCACACATATATGGCCCCAGCCACACCGTATGTGTGGGGGATACAACATCAGTGGACTGCTGGCAGGCATGGCAGCATGGTATACATATATGTGCATATGCATCTCTATCTGTATATGTGTAGACATATAATGCCCTGTATATGTATATATCTGGGTGTGTATATGCATATCTATGTACATATACACACCCATCTATATATGTCGATATGTACATGTGTAATTATCTATATAGATATCTGAATAATCATATGTACATATATATTCACCATATGTCCTAAACATGGGGTGTAACCCTACCTCAGCCCCTATAGTCCCAACTTCGTAGTGCAAGGTGATGTCAGGCATGTATAGCAGGTATATTAGCAGACTATTGCTACTGTAATAGGGATTGCCTTCACAGACATGGTGTGTGTGGGAGGTCACATCTGCTTTTCACATGTGCGCATTGGCTACGGACAGACATCCTAAGGACATCATAGTACAGTAACGCTGCAAGCACGTAATGCTTCTGTGGACTACAGCAGAGAAATTGGCCAATAGATGTGGACATTCTGACACACTCTGTACAGATCAGAGGTTTACACAGAACCCCTTAGTGCAGAACATGTGGGCCAAGCCTGACAATATGGATGTTGACAGCCATGTAGGTGGGTATAACACATAACGACTGGTATACGTTCGCCCCATAGGTTATGCATTCACACACCCCTGTCTGTCCTGACGCATAATAACTGCTGGTACAGAGGTGCCATGGCCACATACTATCCACTAGATATTGACATACATCTGTACAGCAGCCCACTGCTCTGTCTAATATACATGACTGTTAAGGGAGGCCCAGCAGCAGTACATCTGGCAAGTATCTGGACATGACATCTCACTGGGTAAGTACACTAAGCTGCTAGGCATGTAACAAAGCACTGTGGAGGCTATTGGCAGCCTGGCTCAACACTGGCCTACATCTCGTATGGGGGAATGCACATGTACCTGCATATGTAGCAGGCTCTATAGGCATGTCACAGCACAGGGTAAGATACACCTGTGTGAAAGTGCATAACCACAACCAATGTGAGCACAGCCACAGCCACATATGGTAAGCTAGCATAATATTACAGTATATGGACTATCTGTTCCACACCATCCTCATACGTGCCACTCACACACTAACCCTACATATACTGGGCCACTACACAGTGTGGTCTGATACCTGTCTGTGTTATTGGACGTGTGTGTATATGGCCCTACAAATGTAAGCCAATACGGTAACATACAGTGGAGCAGCATGTAACATCAGATAGGACGGGACCTAGGACAATGACATCTACCACAGTCTGTACACAGACCAAGGTACATATTAACAATACGCACACTGTCGACATTCACCATAAGTACACAGACCTCAGTACTGTACAAACAACCACAGAATATCCAGGTTATGTCATCACATATAACCCCTACTGTACATAACACGTGTAGCAGTCTGATATCTCACTGGCTTGTTATCAGATATGATGACAATAATGGTGTACAGCACATATGCACCTCTCAATGCATGACATATGTACAAAGGTTGACAGAGTTGTGGCTGGAAGCACATACACAGGGCCAATATTGACATGTTGCTGTGATAACATCATACATTTACTGTTGTAACAGGGTGTCGCAACATATGTCCTATGAGGGATTTGAAGTCAGTAACTGTCACGGCTTTCACCATCTACAGACTGCAATCCTCACACTACTTTCTGCAATTCACAGATACATGCTCTGTGGGTAACACATGAAACCAAAGTCACCACACACACTGCCCAGTCTATGACCCAACAGATGGGGAGTCCTCATAAACATAGAACTGACATGGCAGGTATTAATACATGTAGGACAGCCATATATGCACATACCCTGTTAAACCAACATTACTCCGAATACAGTAGAGCAGCACTTACAGTCTGTAGTCAGGTCAGGCACATCACCCCCCCCCTATGTGTTGGCCTGTTTCCATAGTGCATGTTGTTAGAGGTAAATCCCCAATCCATCTGAGGTGTTGTTTGCCAGACAACAGATGGAGTTCCTGCTCACAGTGAATGAAAAGGCCCAACACCAACATGATGTTCCTAGATATTGGAATGTGTTTCCATGCAATTGGCTATGGGAATGTTACCACAGCTTTTCCACATGCAATCAGCTAGGGTAGGGCTGCAATTTGTGCAGAGGCCATCAGCTGATCATGAGTATTACCTAAAATACACATGCTGCTGCCTAAGGAAAGCAGGTGTAGGTCTCCACATCCACCAGTGAGAGAGGCAGACAGAGGCAAAGACAAGTCAGGGAGGGGTGGGATAGTAAAACTTAAGCATGTTTGTGTCACACACCTACCAGCACAGGGTATTAAACTCCTGATGACTATGTAGTGCTATCACAGTTCTATGCAGTTATTGGATGAGCCACATAGGTTACCTGTTGTGCAGCCCTCAGAACATATATGTGATGGTGAGTGACATCTGCAACAGGGATATGGTAGCTATACGGTAGGTGAAGTACATGTGCCTGTCCACATGAACAGGTGTCAGTGTCAACACAGCCAAACACTCACAGGGGCGCACACACATTGACACACTTGGCAGGGCCAGGATTACAACTCATCACTAGTGAGATTGCCACAACACATTACTGTGCAGGTATCACCTGCACCACAAGGGTCATACGGAGGTTATATGGGCAAAGGGTATGGGGAGGTGTCTGACTTCAGACAGCATGCTGCAGTATGCTAATGGGGGTTGTAGTGAGTGTGGATGTGATCATACGCATCATACAATACATACACAAACACACACGGTGCCAGTACTGACATGCATGGGTGCATTTCTGCATGGGTGTGTGGTGGTCGACTGTGCCAGATGGCTATACAAGGCTAGGTGATAGGTATACCTTGGCAGCAGGCCACATGACAATGGTCTGCATTGTGGCTCAGGGCTGTAGTTTCTGCATTTGCCCACACAGGTGGGTATTGTAACCACCATCCAGTCACCTGGGTGACTATTGCATGTGGCCAATGCTGTGCATCGCTTGCCATGTATGTGTTCCTTAGTCCATGATATGGACGGTGTCTGGGATGTGCACACCTCCCACATGTATGTACAGTGACATGTGGAACTGTACCTGGGGTGTCTGGCCCATGTTGTGTACACAGATTACCATCAGATGTGCCAGTCTTGGTAATGGACAGCAGCTTTACCCTGCACCTACATCGATAGCATGCTAACAGCATTCCCTGGCATCAGTGGCATCTGTCCATAAAGGGAATGTTTTCAGGCATGGTATGTTCTTTGTGGTTCACATGTGATGGCACCACGGGTATTGCAGGTGTCCAGTGGGGAACATGGGAAAGGTGCACTGTCTGCATCTATGTGCCTATTGGACAGATGGACAAGGTGCCATACCCTCTGTAGCCCACTGCAATCACTCCATAGTTACTATCAGTGGCCAATATGCAGTGTATTACCCACATATTGGTTGTTGCCTCGGTATGTGTGTATGTGTGTGTGTGTGTGTGTGTGTGTGTGTGTGTGTGTGTGTGTGTGTGTGTGTGTATGAGACATGGATTGAGAGTGTGCTCTGGGTAATACTGGGGTTGCTAACTGTGATTGCCTGGCCTTGATGTCACATATATGGGTATGGATTTGCACCCCAGCCTCTCGGCTATTTCACATCTGTTATCCCTGTACGGTGGACATTGTGATATATACTAGGGCCACCATATAAGAAATTTGCAAAATCCACTCCACATTGGGCCCAGGTGTCACACACTCACCTCCACACAGGATACGAGATGCACACACACACATGCGCCATGGAGATTACTGCATTGCTCCCTACACAGACAGTGATACACACACAAAACATCTGTAACTGACATGTGTGTGTATAGGACCCCTAACAGAGGTCACACTGGAGCTTTTATAGGATGCACCATGGGGATTATTGGAGAACTCCTTCCCCAAAGGTGTATTTCACAATGAATGACATCAGAAGGATTGCCAAAGTAGGGCATTTAAAATGTACTGAGTGTGACTAGTCTATAATGCATTGCTCCTTACACAGACACTGAAACACACACAAAATATCCAGAACTGCCATGGGTGGGAATAGAACCCTACCAGAGTTCTAAATCACACTACAGCAGTATGCAGTTATGGCACTCGCTATAGAGATTACTGGGCTACAACCTTCCCAGAGGTTCATGTCTAGTTGGATGACATCAGCAACCTTGCCAAAGTTGAGTATTTAAATTGTAGGGAGTGTGACTACCCTAAAAAGCACTGCTCCCTACACAGACAAAAACACACATATTTGATAAGTCTGGGATTAGAACACCTACCTAACTAATTTATCACACTACAGCAGTACGCAGTTACAGGATGTGCTATGGAGATTACTGTGCTACAACCTTACCAGAGATGTATTTCTAGGTGGATGACATAAACAGCCTTGCCAAAGTTGAGCATTTCAATTGTAGAGAGTGTGACTACCCTAAAAAGCATTTCTCTCTACACAGACAGACATACAAACACATTTCCCAAGTCTGGGATTAGAACACTTACCTAACTAATTTATCACACTACAGCAGTACACAGTTACAGGATGTGCTACAGAGATTACTGGGCTACAACCTTCCCAGAGGTGTATTTCTAGGTGGATGACCTCAGCAGCCTTGCCAAAGTTGAGCATTTCAATTGTAGGGAGTGTGACTACCCTAAAAAGCATTGTTCTATACACAGACAGAGACAGACACAGACACACACACAGACACACACACACACGCACACACACACACACACACACACACACACACACACACACACACACACACACACACACTTGCCATGTCTGGGATTAGAAATCCTACCTAACTAGTTTATCACACTACAGCAGTACACCGTTATGGGATGCGCCATGGAGATTACTGGGCTACAACTCTCCCAAAGGTGTATTTCACAGTGGATGACTTCAGCAGGTTTGTCATAGTAGGGCTATGGGGAGGGCAGTGTGTGTGTGTGCATGGGCCATAACCCATTCATCTAGAGGTTGACACACCACATGCGGGCACACACAGGGTCATACTTCACAGGTACATGTATACAGATGCTAGATGACACCTTTATTGTACAGTCATGTTGCACAGCTAGCACGTGCACCACATAGTCTGTACTGCTGACAGATACTGGTGGCTAGTATCTACAGTGAGTGACATCTGAACATCATGTGGTTGTGGCCCTTTGGCTGTGTGCTGGGTGGGATAGGACTGGATGGCTCCTTGTCACACTCACCCTCTTCCACACATTTATGTACATCTACCTTTGGCTTATTATAGTGTGTTGTCCTTAGATATATGTCTGTATTCCTGTCCACTGTGTGTGTAAAGCATGTGTGGTGCATACTAAGGAGTGTTTGCACTAACATCTGTGACTGCCAGTTATGTCTGGTCCACTGGTATTTGCAGACAGGGCTTTCATGTGTTTATGTATGTGAGCATGCCTAGTATGATCTTTCAGTGTGTTGTTGACTGACATTGCCTTTATTTCTCTAAGTGTGTGAGCATGCCCAGCATGCCCATCTGTATTGAATTTGTGGATCAAGTCTATGTAGTCTATATTGCAGTGCTGACCTATGTGTTGTACACCTACAGGTAGCATACTGTTTCTGCAGGGTATCCATCAGTCACATGGCATTGACTGTTACTACATTTCTACATGGGATGGGGGGCACATGTGACTATTTCTACATTCCTACACAGGCTTGGGGGGGCACACCTGACTGTTACTACATTTCTGCAGAGGATGGGGGGCACACCTGACTATTTCTACATTTCTACAGGTTTTGGGGGTACACCTGACTGTTACTACATTTCTACATAGGATGGGGGGCACACCTCACTATTTCTACATGTCTACACAGGATTGGGGGGGCACACCTGACTTTTACTACATGTCTACATTGGATAGGGGGCATACCTGACACTTGGACACATTTGCTATGACTGTACTAGTATGTCAGGTACTCCATTTCATTCTGTAGTCCTATCTATCATGCTACCTAGAGGCATACCAGTTTACTACAGATCTTAGCTTATATTTACCTATATATTAGTTTCAGACTTCCTACCCTTCAGAACTGACATCCCACTGCTTGACCTGCTGTTGTCTGTTTGTGTAGGCCTGGAGGGGTTACCCATAGGCATCATTTAGAGGCCATAGCACAGCCTTTGTTTGTGTTTGTCTACACCTGTCCTGCTGGCTGTGACTGTTGTTGGGTGTGTGAACCCCCCCCTGACTGGCATGTGTGAGTCACTTACCTTGTGGGTGTCCCAGTATTGAGGGTGGTGCTGCAGGGCTGCCTATGTCGGATGCACATTGTACACTCACTACACATGGCTGAGCACAGGTAGTGTAATGTTTGTCATCCCTTTTTCTGTATGTGAGAGTCAGAGAGAGTTGTCATTCCCTGGGTCCCTCCTGTGTCAGTGTATGTGCTATGCATTGCCTATTTGCCAAGGCCAGGGCATACTGGGCATGCCTCCTTATGCCTACTGGAGAAGGCTCAGGTTGTTCCTCCTCCTAGTCACTCTGTGCCTGTGTAGGCCTTGACAATGGTGGGGGGCTATGTGGCCCTGCCCCGTGCTGTTCCTGCTGCAGCTGTTTCCGCATGATCATATTCTGTAGCATGGCACATATGAGGACAATTTGGGTACATGTAGCTGGTGAGTACTGCAAGGCTCCACCAGATGTGTCCATGCACCAGAACCATGACTTGAGCATCCCAAACACGCACTCCACTATAATTCTGGTCTGTGCGTGTGCCTCATTATGGAGTTCTTGTTTGGATGTGTGTGCATTTCTAATGGGTGTCATCAGCGACGGCTCCAGTGCATATCCAGCCTCTCCCACTAGGTGACCGTGAGGGATGTCCCCACTGGTAAATATCTGGTACAGCTGCATCAGATGCTAGATGTGGGAATTGTGATAACTTCCAGGGCAGACAGCACACATATTCATTATTATGCCCTGGGCATCGCACACGACCTGGCAGTTGATAGAGGGGAAGCCCTTGCGGTTGATGTAGCCTCTACCCTGCTGATCAGGCGGTGCTTTGATGCATATGTGTGTGCAGTCTATAGCACCCACTACCTCAGGGTATTCTGCTATTTGGTGGAATAGTTGCATATTGCTGGCCAATGCCTCACAGGTGTTGAGGAAATATATGTGCTCACCGACTTGTGCTGACATGGCATCCAGGAACTGGTGGAGTACCCTGGATGCTGATGCCTGTGAGATCCTCATCATATCCCCAGTTGGCCTTTGGAAGGTACCTATAGCTAGTATTCTTAGGCCTACACATACCTTGGTATCCACTGGGATGGGTTCCCCTCTGTTAGTTCTGTGTGTAAGGCATGGCCAGCACAGCTCAACAATTTGCTCTAGGAGGTCCCTGTCCACCCTATAGTGCTCCACTATCTTCAGCTCATGTAGCCCTTGGTAGGTTACCCTGGGTCTGTACACTCTTCTCCTTCTCCTCACTGTGGGTTGGTCGACAGCTTTCACATCCTCACCACTCTCGGCCTCTTCCACAATTTGTTGTATGATAGCTATTGCAGCCCCTATCATTTTGCTGTTGTGAGTGTTAAAAGTTCCCTGTTTACACCGGTGGTGTAGAGTGTGGGAAAAAACAGAGGGGAAGGTGTTTGCATAGTTTATAGTAGTGTTCTGGGCTGGGCTGGTCTGCTGCCTGTGTAATTGGCTGATTCTGATACATTTCACCTGCCAGCCAAGCTAGTTCTCCTTGATTACCTTCCTACTGCTGTTTTCCCTTCCCATTGCCTTACTGTTTAAGCCCGTATGTGCACCGTGCAGACTGCTCTAATGTGCACAGTGTTATTTCCTAGTTTAACTTCTTTTTTCTTCCTGTAAAACCCGGTGTGCGGCGCGCACACCTGCTTAGGCTTTGTAAAGAGTGCTAGGCAGGTTTAGACACACCCACTAGCTTAGCTGTGCTAAGCTAGGAGCAAACCCACACCACAGACCTCCAATCCACTTGCAGTATGCCTGACACCCCCCATGATGTCACCTAATGTCTAGGCTTACACCAAGCTATTCCTACTCTTACACTGTTGGGACCTGACTCACATGCTGGGGAAAACTGGGATTCAATATCCTTCCCCTCATTTGCATAGGATTGCCTGTAAATGCATAGTTACATGTCTCACACTGGGCCTCCCCCCTTAGCAACCACTACTCACTGGCCATGTTGCCTTCTGTCTGCCATTGACTTGCATGGCAGAATACTGATTTTAGTTAGAATGCTTAATCTAGGTTCATTTTGTCATTTTCCCCTCAATCCCATTTGCGCGCTGCTGCCCTATGACGAGATTGGCTAAAAAAAAAAATAAATGTTAATTTTTTAATTTTTTTTACAGTTTGCAATGCCAATGGCCTTATACTTGGTCATTGGCATGCTTACTGCATGATATGTAGCCTTTATTTGGAGCTGTCACAGCTCCATTTTGGATTTTGCAGAAATGCACTCAATCACTAACCGAGTACATTTCTGCAGATAGCACTAGTACAGAACAGATGGTCGCAAGCTTCCTGGATTGCAAAATCACCTCATTTGCATAGACTTCTCCTGCAAATGGGGTGATTTGCATACAGGGGCTTAGTCCATGCAGGATTAGTGCAGGAGTGCTCGTGCATGCCCCTGCAGGTTGTTCCTGGATCGCACGGCAGACATATTGCCTGCTTGAGCTCCTGTACCAATTTTATATGCCACGCAAGCTATAGAGAATCTGGGGGCTTATGTTTGTTTGTGTACCAAACTGATATGTATAGTGAGTATAGAATAAGGAATAATGTTCTCTTAGACCATGTATATCCTTAAGGTTCATCTGGTTTGTAAAGTCATTTAAATTCTTGGCTTGAGATGTTAGTTTTATTTTACCATTTGTAGAAGTATCATTGCCTGATAATAGGTAGTTAAACTCACCTGTTGCTACAATTTCCCCTTTTGCATTTAAAGTAATCAGGTCCAGATATTTGTCAACATATTTAGTACTTAGTCCTGGTATCCAGTATGTATTAATCAAAGTATAATACTTCATACTGATTTCCAAAATAACAATGCTTAGCATCCCATCTTTATCTGAAATTGTAGCTATAATTCTTGGCATAGTATAAGTATTTTTCCATAGAATAAGAGTGCCCCTTTTCTTAGTCTTAAAATAGGAATCAGCCAGAATGGTATAGCCATTGAATGAGTATTTTTGTAGGTCTTTTTTAATAGATGGGTTTCCTGTAAAAAGATGATCTGGGCTTTATGCATTTTGATATATTTAAGCAAACCAGCTCTTTTGAAATTATTGTTCAAACCATTAATATTTAACGATAAACATTTATAAGTCATCGAGTATAATGTGTATGTTGATACTTACTGAGAGACCTTTCTTCCGTGTTGACTTGAAATCTACTGAAAACGTATTTACCATGGATGTATAATGTGTATTAAGCACTACTTTCAAAAGCCCCAAACTATTTACAAACATACATGAAACAAAGTTTCTGGTTTGGTTAAAAACTTAACTAAACCATCCATCCACCACCTCTCCAACACCAAAAGACACAAATTATCCATCTCTGCTTAGAATATAGTATAAAAACAAAAAATAAAAGCATTATGAAAGCAACTAAAGAAATCTGAGTCTGTGAAATATACATTAAAATGTGAGTGTCCAATGTAACTGAAGCTATATGAATATGTCACATATAATTATAACACCTCTGATAAGTAGATATGTCAGAAATACACATCTGATCAAAGTATGTATAAACATTAGAAGTGAAGGTTAAGAAGATTGTCAATATTTCCAAGATTTTTCAAGAAACAACAGATGTTTTAACCATTTTGTCAGTCATCTAACATTTTTCATGGAAGGATCTGTTGAATACATATATATATATATATATATATATATATATATATATATATATATATATATATAAATAACACTTATTACAAAAAAGCCTCACAGACCTGTTTAGTTACTAAAGGTTTAGTTATGTAACATAAGTTCGATGTTAATATGCATAATGAGTTTTCTAATGCAGCTCCTAGTTCATCTGATGTCATTTAATTACTAAAGATGTCATTGAATCTCCAGAATGTATGCATCTATAAAATAACATAGGTATTTTCAAAGGAGTTAAACACTTTTATCAGAACTCATTATTTACCATTTAAAGTATCTAAGTGAAGGATAACAGAATTTCAAGAGAAAAGAATTCTAAATACAGCCATTTAACAAGTTCAAAAGGTCAAGTGATATCATCACTGTTGTTTCTTTAAGCTGCAGCTTCATAAAATTGTTAAAAAGTATCTAAATAGGTTCATGCACAGCAGAGGTTGTCTCTAGTGAGAAAAAAAGCATTTTCAGTGGGAAATCAAATCTTGAAGCATTTAGAGTTTACAGAAAGAAAAAAAAAACACTCAAGCTGCCTTGTCAGTGCATGTCATGAATCTCCACAATAAGAACAGTCACACCACCAGTTTCTTCACAAAACAACATCATGAAAAAGTTAACCCTTTCATATAAAAACTCTTGGCATAGTATATGCATACCACTCTATAGTCAGGCACACTGATGTCCCACTCATCAAGCTAAACAAGGAGAAAGTTACTGTCAGCTGCCTATCAGGTGCCCGGATCCACCACATAATGCATGCACTCAGGTCACTCCACAACAAGTACAAATACAACTCTGTCATTGTCCATGTTGGTGTGAATGACCTGAGATGTACCTCCCTGGACTACATGAAAAGAGACATGGAGGAGCTCTCGGATCTTGTAGCCCAGGCAGGTATGACCCTAACCCTGAGTAGCATCCTGCCATCACCCAGAATGATGCCACAGTAAAAGGACAAAATGATTGACTTCAACAATTAGCTAAGTTTCTGGTGTCATTCTAAGGGATCCAGTATCTGTCTGCCTGGGATGGCATGGTCGACAGACCACAATGCTTTGCATAGATGGCCTGCACCTGTCACCCCTGGGATTCCGGATACTGGCTAAGGCTCTTGCCACCCCTATACTGCCTTTTTAGGCAAGGTTCAGATGCTAAATTCACCACCGTAACAGGTACAAGCAAGCAAACTCTGAGGCTAAAGCTACTCAATGCTAGAAGTCTAGACCTCAAAATGCACTCACTCAAGGCACTCCTTAAAATGGAGAACATCGACATCTGTGCAGTGACAGAGACCTGGTTCAAGGCTCCAGAGAGCACCCCTGCATTACCAGGCTATAATTCATACCACACCTTTCGGCCACCTAACCTGGACTGAAACACTAAAGGCGGAGGCGTGTCCATATTCATTAAGGATATCCACACCCCTAGGCTAGTTGCTCAACATAATGCATCCAAAATTATCCAAGTGCAACTAACATTGAGCAAGACTGCAATCCAGATTGTAGCTTGTTACAGATCTCCCACCATGCCCCAGGATTCCCACTCTTCATTTCTTAAGAAACTGGAAAATATTAAGGTACAACCCAATACCTTAATTATGGGCAATTTCAACTACCCCACCATCAACTAGGAAAACTACTCATGTACCAACTCATTCACTCAATGTTTTCTGGAATTCATAAATTCCAATGCCTTGGATCAGCTTGTCCACAACCCCATCAGGGGCAGCAATATTCTAGACCTGGTCATTACCAGTATGGATAACCGGTGTTCCACACCAGAGGTCAACCTCTCGCTGGTCAGATCCGACCACAAGGTAATCACCCTAGGCATCCATATCCCACCCCCATTAAGGAAACCACCATCAAAAACTACTCCAAAGCCAACTTCATGCTTCTTAAGACAGAAGTGGCAAACTTCACGACACCCATGCATACAGAAAATAGAGGTACAACTGCTGAATCTTACACAAATGCACTGTATAAGCACATACACCAGTGCATGGATCGTGCCATCCCCAACAGGACCAAAACACTATCCTCCAAAAATGGAAGCCAATCTAGTGGTCCCCTGCCATAAACAAACTCTACAACAGAAGGAAGAAGCTGTTGCAAAAAAGAGTAAAATCCCAAGACTGGAAGAACTCCCTGGTCAGCCTCAGCAAGAAGCTGAGATCTGACAGTTGTGCTTCTAAGGTGCAACAGAAATTGGATGCAAAAGGCAAAACTGTGACTGCGAATGCATACAGTATAGCCAGCACTATTCACTGGATGCCTCAAGCTCTAGAGTGCTTCCTAGACAACTTCTTACTAATATCAGCAGTGCAGATACTGCTACTGGTGTGTGCATTTAGTATTACAGTAGGTAAGGGTATGCAGGCTGCTCCTTCTGTTTGCTGTTTATAACAGTATTACCATGGGTAAGGTCACACAAACTGCTCCGGCTGTGCACTGTGTATGTTGGTGGCTCTGTGTGCACAGTACAATAGTACAAAATTTGGTATGGATACACAAACTACTCCTGCTGTACACTGTGTATGCCAGAGGCATTATGTGTTCATTACAAATGAACTATAATGGTAAGGATATACAAACTGCTCCTGCGGTGTACTATGTATGTCAGTAGCACTGTGTGCACATACAACAGTATTACCAAGAATTAGGGTGCACATGCAGTTCCTGCTCTGCATGTCACTGATGCTGTATGCATATTATGACAGTATTACCATGGGTGCAGCTGCTGCTCCTGCTATGCACTCTGCATGTTAGTGGTACTGTGGGCACATTATAATAGTATTACCATGGGTGAATGTGAAAAACTGCTCCTGCTTTGTGGTCTGTATTGCAGTGGAGTTACAAGCACATTGCAACAGCATTACCATCACAAGAGTATACAGGCTAACTCCAGCTTATTCAGCATGTTAGCAATACAATGAGTGCTTTTACAAGTTGACCAAGCAGATGCATAGGGCACAGTAGGAAGAGCCTGCATATCCTTCTATGTGTAGATACAAGGTGTGCCAGGTGTACACAGTATACCATAATAGTTGCATATAGACTATCATGCTAAGTGCCCACCAGTGACTGGATCACAAACAGCACAATAATAAACATGGAAGCGATTAAGGTGTGCAGCCTGGCAGCACATGCTTACAGGTACTGCAAGTGTAATTGATGATGGCAGTTATAACCTTCTGTTCTTAATGTGTGATCTGAATGTACTAATACTGTAAGGGCAGTGGCAGGGCCTTGTTGACATTTCCCTATAGTGAGGGCAGACCACATTTACTTGCAGAAGCAAATGCTCTCTGGAAGAATTTTATAGATGCATTGTGGGTGTACACAGTATACCATAATAGTTGCATATAGACTATCATGCTAAGTGCCCACCAGTGACTGGATCACAAACAGCCCAATAATAAACATGGAAGCGATTAAGGTGTGCAGCCTGGCAGCACATGCTTACAGGTATTGCAAGTGTAATTGATGATGGCGGTTATAACCTTCTGTTCTTAATGTGTGATCTGAATGTACTAATACTGTAAGGGCAGTGTCAGGGCCTTGTTGACATTTCCCTATAGTGAAGGCAGACCACATTTACTTGCAGAAGCAAATGCTCTCTGGAAGAATTTTATAGATGCATTGTGTTTTTTTAATGTCGTTTGTGGTATGGTACATGTAAACAGTTTGTGGCCCAATATGTTTTTTCAAATGTACACAGTTGTTTGTGTTTAGGTCCTTGAGATCATCTAGCTGTGGAAATGTATGTTTCTGGGGATTGTCTTACACTTTGCATGCACATATAGTAGCAATGAAAGTACTGATGAACATTTTTGTGCGCTGGCAGGGGGATATAGGGCTGCTGCAACTCATTACCTCTCAAGTGTCCAGAATTTTGCAGAACGCCAGACTTTTGCCTCTTATGTTTAGTCTGTACCTCATAAAATGTATGGTTTGCTGGCAAATGATTGAGGATTTCAGTTACTAAATAATGACACAAATTTGAGAGACAGACTTCAAATCCTTCAGGAAATGCATGTTAATTCAAAATGTGTTACTCTACCTACTTATAACTTTGTAAAAGCCATATTTAAAATCTGTCCCTCATGTGGGCCTTTGTCTCCATTTTTTTAGGTTTTATTCAGATTTCTTGCACTAAGAGGTTGAGATGTATGCTGCAAAAGCATTAAAGTACTGTGCTAGGGGCAGTCTTATTTCTCAGTACAGTTACCTGTGGTTTGCATTAGCTGTCATATTGAGACACTACTGCTGTTTTGCATAAAGTCTGAAGGGGCCATAAGCAGTCACAGTGTGCTATAACACAAGCTGTGTCCAGTCCCTTTTGTGAATCACATGCTGAGGCATTTTATGTATTTTCCACAGTACTGGCCTTATGCAAAGCATGCCATGGCTATGAATCTTGACTCAGTAAATAATTTTCCTTACATTTTCGTCCTGTCATTTCAGCCTTACAAATCATAACTCTATAAGTTGTTTGACCATTTTATGCCAGAATTCAGACAGTCCTCTTACTGATGGCATTTGGACAGCTGCAACAGGCAAAAGAATAAAAAAAAGTTGTCACCACATTTTACTCAGCAGCCTGCTGTACTGCAATTTTCCTTTAATACATTTTCACTAGACCATCTCTGAAATGTATTAAGCACACAGATGGTCTGTCAATGTAATCCTAGCACCATACATATAAACATGCTGCCCTATAATGTGTAGTACAGCTTCTAAAGCCACTGCCAGCCAATTTAATATGAAGTAAAAATGAGTAATGTTATACCTTACCTTACCTTGTAGATGAAGATATTTATTTGACAGGATAGGTTTTGACCAAGAAAAATGCGCACTTCTTTCTCTTACACACAATGCTTATTTTCTTTCTTTTTTATTTAAAGTTTTATTACCAGTATAGCATTTCCATGAAATGTTAGGGCATATAAAAAGGACACCAATCTATGTAATACATCACAAATCAAGATTTGTAGACCACTGCCAAACAATTTTATGGTATTCTGATTTGATTTCTCAGATCCAAGCTTCACCTAATGTAAGTGGTATTAAGGCAGCCTTATAATAAAGGTAATTTTCACAGCTGCAATATATAACAGAATTGTGCTTTACTCTATTATGCCCTTGATAAATACCCTAGATAACTGGATGAAACTACCACATTAATTTTGGCAAGACCAATAAAAGCAGTGGCTATTCAGTAAAAACATCCACACTAAAGAAATTATTACGTAATGCATACTGTCTGAAAAACATGTACATTTGAAATTAAGTGTTTTGTAAGAATGTATTTATTGCATAAAAACTCTGCAGCACACTCTTATAAATAGTAATGATTATGTAGCAACATCCATACACAGTGGAGATATTTCTGAATAACTCTTTTGCTCTGATTAGCACATTAATGTTTAACCAAGTGTTGTGCTGCACAGAAAATGCCATTTGTAGATATACAACAAGGACTTCTTTGGTTTAATTATTATTTTTATTTTTTTTTCTGTGGTCTAATGTGCATCAGGAAGCTGCTCTTGATATTTAAAAGACCATACATGTACAGATGGCAGTTCTGAATCATTAATCTCTAATATTTAGTGTAGAAAAGGAAAGATCAACACATTTGCTGTATGCAGATGATGTGAGAATGGAATGCAAAGCTAAAGGCACACGGGATGAAACTGAGTACAGATAAGACATTTGTAATAGCAGCAGATGAGGGACATCAGAGGAAGCTGAGAAATGAGATGGGAGGGAAAATACTGAATTAGTTTAACAACTTTAAGTATCTATGAGGGATGGTTGATGAGATGGGAAGCCTGAATGAGAAGGTCAAAGTTAGAATTAGAGGGGCTGCAGCTAACTGGCACAGAGTATCAGGGGTAGTGTATGACAGAAGAATGCCAAATAAGCTGAAAAGTAAGGTGTATAAAATAGTGATGTGACAAGTATTACTGTATGGTACAGAAACATGAACACTGAAGGCAGAAAACTTGAGGAAGTTAGAAGTGACAGAGATGAAGTTCCTGAGACAGGTGGAAGGATGCACTCTGTGGGTCAAACAAAGAAATGAGGACATCACAGCAGAAGCCAAAGTAGCTCCAATTGCAGAGAAGATCAAAGTTTTGTCCCAGGTTTTGAAGGCTGTCTATGTCCTTGTTTATGAGGTCCAAAATAATGTACTCCATTGTTATGCAGATAAGGCTAATGAGGGTGATATGTCCCTCCTTGTGGAATGGAATGACTACAGCTGATCTCTCCCCCTCTGGCATGAATCAAGTGGAATTGAATAGATGTAATAGGAGTCAACCAGGCCAGAAGACAATCTGGCACACAGTGATGGCCCATGGAGCTAGTGTGTCTAACCTAGGACTTGCACAAGGGTGATTTGTGTGGGTGGTGTAGGCATGCTGATATGTTTTCAGCAATTTGGGGGGGTAATAGGTGAGTAAAGTCTGAGCTGAATTTGTGCACTAATATGTTGGCAATGTCCTCAGGGGATCAGTATGTGATATTATTTTGTATTAGCTCAGATCATTGTTAGTTATTATTTCTTACGTCCCTGACACAGCTGAAGAAAGCTTTGTGATTAGCCTTGGAATTGCTGGTGATTTGCAATTTTTACTTGGTCTTGAAAGATCTGATTTCATTTCTAAGCTCTTTGTTGACCATTCTGAGCTCCTCTCCAGCTAATGAGTTACGTCTGCTTTTATGGTTTAGGAATTTTTCTGCTCTTATATAATCTGAGTTTACTGGGGTTCCACCAACTGAGTTTGCTTTTAAATTTAGCACTGCATTTGTCTGTCTTATGATAACTGAGGCTTTAATACTAGCTTGGAGGTGGGTGTAGAATATATCCCTGAAAACTGCAATGCAGGGTGAGGAGGATGTTTGAATTTCATCAGTTAGCTGGAGTCTATTTGTTTTAGAATAGACTCTTAAGAGGAAAAGGTTTTGAGCTGTCTAAGGTCTCACACACAGATACCTAGCCAGAAGATATAGCAAACCTACTGACAGACAAATTCAGTTATAACCCCCCCTCAATCTCACCTCACAACATACCATCAAATGTAACTCCCCCACTATCACAAGGGAATACATCCTCAATGCTCTCTTTAAGGGCAAGAAAACTGCATCGATGGGTCCAGACAATATCCCATGATGCCTTCTAAATAGCATGAAACATGACCTAGTAGGCCCTCTGGAATTACTATTTAACAGTAGCCTCCAAACAGGTGTCATGCCTAATGAATGGAGATCAGCAATAGGCACCCATCTGCACAAAGGCAGGCCATCCATAGATCCTGGAAACTACAGACTCATAAATCTCAATAGTTTGATATGTAAAGCCATGAAAAGAATTATCATGGAAATGATCAACAATGACATAAAAAAATCACCAAACACTGGACCCAACCCAATCTGGTTTTGACAAGGGCAGGTCATGCATACTCATCCTGGTGGGCTTCTTTAAGAAAGTCTTCAAATCAATGGATGAGGGCAAAATTGTTCATGCTATCAACCTTGACCTGGCCAAGGTATTTGACATAATATTCTACTTTGGCACTGTTGGAAAATTCAAGACATTAGATATAAACCCTTATATCACCAGGTGGATAGCCAGCTGGCTAAGGGATAAGACCCAGGAAGTTAGTGGCCAGTCACAAATGGATTCCCTCAGGGATTGGTCCAGGGACCACTTCTTTTGGCATTTACTTCTCTGAAATCAGGGCCAATGTCAAGGGCCTCTGGTTGACCAAATTTGCAGACAACAGCAAATTACGAGCAGTCATAGAATCCCCCAACAACATTAAACTTCTCCAGAAAGGGCTGCCAGACAAATAACATGTGTCAGAACCACAGACTGACAAACTAAATGCCAAGTAATATAGTCTCCTTTAGGAAGTCATCTACCCCTGGTAACTAGCATATTGACAACACACCCCTAAGATATGACTCAGTAGTTAGGGACTTGGGGACATACACAGACAGTATTCTAGCCTTTAACTATCGTGTGTCTACAGTAGTGAGGAAAGCATCCTATGTTTTTCAGCTTATTTATTTATTATTTTTATTTATTTATTTACTTATAAACAAAATCATGGCATATAGGTCAAAGCAGGTCATTATTCCACTCTATTCAGCATTTACCAGACCTATCACTGAGTACAGTACTCCCTTTGTTATGAACCTAGCCAGGCACACCCAACAACTGGAACATCCATAGAAGTTCCTCATTAAAAGAATACAGGGCATAAGTAACATGTCCTATGCAGAATGCCTCAAAGTTCTATCCATGTATTCTGTCTACTGCAGACTATTGAGGGGAGATCTATACTTGGCATAAAAAGGCATTGTCAGACCTCACCCTGATAGACCTCCCAGTTATCCACAAAACACCACCAGAATTTCCCATTTTAAAGATGTAAACTTTGCCTGTGATATAAATAGGACCTGCTGGAGAGACAGGTATGTATCTCGGAGATGACTACTTCTCTGGAAAAATCTATGTGAAGCACAGTCCCTCCCTAACCCAATTCATGTATCTTGGACAACTGGATGGAGAAACAAGAAATTAATCTCTGGTATGTCTCTTATGGATACAGCCTGTAAATGGTTAATCTCCTAGACCACTGCTTGTAAATGTTTTATCTTCTAAGCCCGTTCTTATGCTTATCAAGGGTACCAGAGTTTGCCAGAGATTTGAGATGTATGGCTAGGCTTAAAATGGCCATAGTGGTTGTTAGTCTAGTACCAACCTATGAACCTATAAAGTAGATGTTACTGTGTGATGTCATATTTGACCAGTAATATAACTCCTGGCATTGAGCATTGAGGGGCTGTACTTGTGAGAATCAGGCCTAAAATGTTAGAGCCTCTCTTTGGGATTTTGAATGGTTGGTCCAAGAAGCTGGCATTAATGAAATCCAGAAATCTCTGCACATACTTGTTTTTGTTCATGTGGGTTCCCCAGGTAATGGTTGGATGGTTGAAGTCACAGAAGAGTAGTGTTACATTCTGTGATGAGGGATGTAGTTTAAGATATGCCTCATGGTCTGCCAATGTCATGGGTGGGGTATAGTAGTTGACTACTATGTGGTACAGGGTTTTGTTTATTGTACGAAGAAGAATATAGAGGAGTTCTATGTCATTTTCCTGAATTACTAGTCTGGAGGTGAAATAATTTCTTACATAAACAGATATGACCCCATCAGCTACAATGCCTTGTTCTGCATTAAGTCTGAGGGGAGTGGTAGGCATTAAAATCCCGCACTGCATGGGGCTACTTTCATTATTCTGAAACCACTTAAGTAACTACACATGAATGAATATTTTCAAGGGTTAGGACCGCCTGTAGGGATTTCAACTTTTTGTTTAGGCTTCTGGAATTGAGCAGTGCCACTTTTGTATAACTGTGATTGTTGTTGGCTATTTGGATAATTTTAGGAGACTATGTGTGAAGCAAAACTTATAGCCAATATATGAAGTCCATGAGGAGAAAGATGCAGATCATTCCAAGCAAACCATTTGGGGTTGTCTACCATTTCATCCCGGTCTGATATGTACTGGATCTCCTCTAGAATAGTATCAGTAGTCAAGGCAATAATTAAAGTCAGTTATTTTTTGTTTGTACTGTAGCATCATTTTTGTCATTGATAAAGTACTGCTCAGTACTAATTTAATTCCCTTTCCAAATTACACTCAGACAGCTCCATCGTGTCCCTCTTCATGTGATCCAAGCAGATACACCTCAAGTTATTCACTCCTATGTCTGCAGTGATCAGATTGCATGCGTACCTGGGATTAAGGGACTTGAGGGCTTTAATGAGGTTTCCTATTACGCCGTCACAGATGCAGGTTACCAAATGTGTCTTTGTCGAACAGTAAAGTGCGAAAAGGCAAAATAGCGAAGCGGCGTTTTAGCAAATTATTTCCTTGGGAAAGAATTTGTTTGGCTGCTTTCGCTACTTTGCCTTTTCAGCACTGTAGTGTGTTCTTGGAGTTGGTATATTTAAGTAGGGGGGGTGTGGGGGGTGAAACCTCCCACATTAAGTAATGTTTTACTTTTTTTTTTTCGGAACAGCAATTGTTTTCCATTGGAAAATAATCGCTGTTCTGAAGTTTTGACGTTGTAAGCTTTCGCTTACATGGGGTCGATTATCTGTCATTCGCTCTTCTGAGCATGCAATATGATAATATAGACCTTTAATGACATTATGAATCCTGTCACCTGTGAGGCAACTATCTGTTACCCTGTCTTTCCATAGCTCTCAACTGTGCAAAGTTTTGGAGAATGTCCAGATTTTTGCCTCATATTTTTGGTCTGTTCCTCATAAAATTTGTGATTTTCTGGATTTCTGTGGTAAATCAGTGAGAAGTGAATTCACTAAATAATGATAGGCATTTGAGTTTCAGACTTTATATCACTCAGAAAATGCATGGCAGCACAAGAACATTTATTCTAGCAACTTTCTAGGCTTATAAGAGTAATATTTAAAAGGTGTTCCTATTTTTGGGGCTTTGTCCCCCCCCATTATTTTTGGCTTTGTCCAGAGTTTTTGTGGTAAGTGGTTGAGTGCTATGCTGTGCTCAATCTGGTGAGCAGAGCATCTGTGTATCTAACTGTGGATTCTGTTAGAACCAGGACATTGCCATATGAACTAGCTTGATCTTGCTGCCTTAAGAGCTTCTGCTTGCAAGTTCTATGTGTCCTCTGGTATTGTCTGCATTTCCTATCGTGTCAGAGTGAGCTGCATGTAAATATAAGCTGTTGATGCTGGATTGCATGCAGGAGGTAAATTTGAGGATCTGGGCTGGTGTGTAGTCTTCAGAGTCCTAGTAGGCTTAGGCAAACATTTTTTTAATGGCATCAGCATAAAACTGCTTTGAGCTTGTGGTCTGTGAATATTGCAGGTGGGTAAGGCAATGTTCAGCTCTGGCAGAGAGAGGGATGCATCCAGTTGAGTTAAGTATTTACAGCTCTCACAGATAAAATCCTTCGGATTTAGTAGAAGTTTATCAATGCGCATGAGACAGATCATAGAATAGCAGATTTTGCGTTAGCTTGAATTTTCTGAAAGGTATGAAGTTTGAAACTTAACTGTCTGTCATTATTTTCTAACTTCAATCTTTAGTGATTTACAACTAACTTACGAGACAGCCACAGTTTTATGAAAAATGGACCAAAATATGAGGCAAAATCTGGACAGTCTGTGAAAATCTGTACAGTTAAGAGGTATGGCCCCACACTGCTTACTGCCACTGGTACTCAGGCTGTGCAAACCAGTGCAGCTAACAGGCTGCTCATGCAACTCGGCAAAAGAAGTTCAGAGAGGAATTGGATAAGTAACTCAACAATGTTACAAGAAGATATCTTCCTGTAGTACAAGAAGAGAGAATGTAGTTTCTCGTACTACCTGATATGGAAATACCATGATACTTCATTCAGCCAGTAATGTACCTCACACAATAAGTCCAACAGAAGAAAACAAAAACAAAAGAACCAATGAAAAATACATATAATTTCAAGCCCAAGTGTTGGAGACCATCCAGATCCTGTATATATCAGCCTACTTCTCACTTAGAAGACATGCAACTGATTCTATGATGGCTGCTAGTCCTGATCAAGCAGATTCACTTCAAGCGGTGATTTAAATAGAACAAAACAGTATTAGACAAAACAGAACAGTTCAGAATGGTTAAAGTGCAACCAGTAGTATCAGGCAGGACAATGTTAGCTGCAAACATCTAAGATGGTATAAAAATAATACAGGCAATGGATATCAGTTTTAATACCCAAAACAGCACAAAATAAACAGGTAATACAAATATAGCTTGGCAACTTAAGTACAGAGAAAGAAAGAGAACTTTCCTTTTTTTTAATTAATTTATTTAAACAGTGAAGTCATGTTGCAGTAGCTGAATACTACCTGATAAACATCTTGTTTCTGTTTATAAAGCAAATTATTTAGCAACCTAAAGAGGTCAGTTAAATTGTATATTTCCTATTTTTGGTGGAATTTGCAAACTGTCTAAGCAAAATGCATATGAATGAGTCACTATTATTGTTTAAATACAATAATAAAGTAAGTAAAATGCTAGCTGACAAAGCTTTTTTTCCAAAAATGTTTTTACTATTTATAATTAAATCTTTGCTGTTTACCTAGTTGTATATAGATTTCTTTGATCCAACTGGTTTAGTTACGATTTTTTAGTATAATCAAACTAGCTGATACAGCTCTTGATGTATACATAACAGTAATCAAACTATATTAACAAGTTCATTTAGTATAATCAAACTAGCTGATGAAGTTCTTGATGTGTACATAAAAGTAATCAAACTATATTAACAAGTTCACATTTACAAACATTATACGGTGGTGGTGCTACGGTAGCGTTGTCGCCTCACAATAAGACGTTGTTCGTTTCGATTCTCAGCTAGAGCATCTTCTGTGTGGAGACATGCGTGAATGGGCGTACCTTCGTTGAAGGTTATGCGTCATAGCTGGCAACTTGGTACGTAAAAATCTACTGCCAATCATTAGCGGACCGGAGTTCCGCTGTGGCGACCCCTAACTGGGAAAAGCCAAAAGACACAAACAATACAGGTACATCACATATATTGTTATATCTCATATACTCAAAGCAACATTACATAAATTGTTCAATTCCTGCCTTCTCTTAAACCTCACTCCTCCTCCAAAGCATTTCTGCATGTGTTGTGCCCAAAACCCACAATTTCCATTTTTTCTATGTAATTTACTCCTATCCTTTAATAAAGATCCCACCTCCAATTCTTTTAACCCACTTACAATATTCACTACTACAAACATAGCTGGTTTAGATTTTGATTTCCATTTTCGAGTAATTGCTTTTTTTGGCAGCCACCAGAATTAAACTTAACAAGGCCTTACTATGTCTAGGCCATTTGCATCCTGTATTCCAGCTCAAAAAAATAATTTCCTTAGTTAGACTCATTTGTTCTCCCAGTATTCCTATCAGAGTATTATGTATGGAATTTTTAAAGTCTGCTAACTCATTACACTCTGAGAACATACACTCCCAAGTATCTCTCTCTCTTCCTCATTACACCTCCAACCTTTTCCAAGATTTACCTTTCCCTTTACCCAAGGGAAAATTCTTTGTAGTCTGCTTGGGGTATAAAATATTTGTGCAAGCACTTTCAGGCAAAAATCCTAAAACTTATAGATTTTGTTGCATACACTGTATCAATATTTTTTGATTTTTTTCTGATTGATTCCTACAGTTATTGTACAACATTTTATGTGCTGTACTGATTAACCCTTTTTTAGCAGCAGCCGCTGTTCTACATTCTATTAAAAACACAGCAAGTGCAGTGTCTATTTATTTATTTATTTTACATTTGTTGACCGGGCTAGTCTAACTGGATATATGTCCATTTTCAGTAGAGGCCCATGGAGAAAAGCTCCACATAAGCAAAATATTAGCAACTACAGGTACAATTAAGTAAAAAAGTAACACATTTAGGTATAGTACTATTTTAAGGTGAAGAATACAAATGTTTTATAGACAAAAAATTAATGTTAAAGTAGCAGAATAATACGAAAAAGATTAAACAATAAAATTTGAAGTGGTGCACTATTAAGAAAGAGAAATATAAAAAAATACAATAGCAAATATTACAGCTCTAGGTACAGTATTAAGCAGTGAGTCATCCCATTATCCTATAGTAGCATAGCAACTTTAAGGCAGCATGTAATAAGAAATATAACAAAAGTCTATATAGACCTTTATATGTGATAGCAAGTTAATGCTGCAAGCAGCAATCTATGCAAGTATATAGTTAGTAGAGGATCGAGTGTAAGAGAGAGTTGTAGAGACTAAAATAAGACTAGGTAGGTCTACTCTCTAAGGCATTGAGAGAACTGGAATTAAATTGCAAAAGGTTATGTAGGTAGGGTTCAGAGAAAGTGGTGGAAGGATTAGTCTGGGTTATTACATGGGCATAACCAGTGGTTAATAAGGTATTCTCTGAGTTGATTTTTGAACAGTTTTGCTGAGGAGAGAGATGAGAGTTTCATGGGAAGCAGGTTCCAGGATTTGCCAACAATATTGGCAAACAGTGAATCACTGGCCTTATTTTTGGATTTGACTGTGGATACTAGTACTTTATTGGCTGAGCGAAGGGTTGTCAAATTACTGTAGGAGGTAAGAAGACTATTAAGTATAGGAGTATTTTTAGGAAGATAGAGAATCTTATGGGCAATAATAAGTTGTTGAAACTGACATTGATTATGAAGTTCTAGCCAACCTAGGTGTTTAAGGTTTTGACAGTGGTGAGTTCTATATGAGGAACAAGTAGCAAATCTGGCAATATTGTTATAGGAGGTAGCTAGTTTGTTAAGGTTGTGTTTTGATAGGTTGGTATAAATGGGAGAGGAATAGAAGAGGGTGGAAATTAGATTGTCCAGTGTCTATACTCTGATATCAATCCCTGATAGGGAAGGCAATCACTAGCCTGTAATCCAAATATCTTCTTAGCCTCTTCATATTCTATTAAATTTCCCTCTCTAATTATTTGTTCCCAATACCTTGGCTCTTTTGCTAGCTTCCTCCAATAAATTCCAGCCCTCCTCTTGCCTATTTCCCATACTCCTAATTGCAATAATTCCTATTGTCAGAATTTCCTTTCTCTATTCATGTGTTGGCTTAGTTCTTAGTATACTTTCTGCTACTTTATGAATACAATATTCTGTATGACTGTTATTCTCCTTAAGGATCTGCATCCAAAACCCCATTCTTTCCTTATTTCTTGAATTACTTCCCACTTCATCATCTTCACTTTCCACTTTGAACAGCAGGTTTCTTCTTGTGTATGTAGAAGTGCCGTAACTGTGTACCTCTAAAATATCCCTTCAAAACAGGTAATCCTAAAGATCCTTGTTCTAGTGGGAGGATCAAATTATCCCACTTGACTCTTGTCCTCTTCCCCTCCCAAATAAAATCCTTCAACTCTTTATTAATTACTCTCCACAACTTTTCCCCTGGTTGATAAAAATATGCCTGACAAGTGTTTAAAATTAAAATGACTAAAATATTTTTACTGCTTGCATCCTGCTAAGCGTATCCATAAACACAATTTTCAGTTTCTCAGTTTTTGTATTATAAATTGTTTAGTCTCTTCTCACATATCCTTAGCTGTCATAACATAATCCTGTTTAATCTGTACTCCTAAATACTTCATTTTATCATGTCCCCATAAATATGGGTATTGCTGAACCAATTCATGTGTGGGTACAAAGTTTATAGCTCTAGCCTTGGTTTTATCTTTATCAATTATTTTTATCCTGAAAAAGCTCAAACTGTCTCAGAATGTTCCACAACACTAAGATCCTGTATTCTGGTTCTATCAGGTACAAAATGATACCATCTGCAAATAAAGATAACTTTTCTTGAACACTATGCCAATTATGTCCTTGAATTTCTGAGTCCCTTATTTTCTTTGCCAATGGTTCTAAATATAACGCAGATAATAAAAGGGAAAGAGGACACCCCTGCCTGGTTCTCTGTGCAGACACAACTTATCAATGAGGAATCCTCCCACTTTGATTTTTGCCTCTGATCCCTCATATATCCTTCTAATTAACCTTATTATTGTACCAGGAAATGCAAATGCTTCCACTACTCTACTCATAAAATCCCATCTTACTCTGTTGAACTCATATCTGCATCCAGACCTACCAACAACAGCAGTATTTTCTTACATTCTGCTTTCCTCTAGATAATCATTATTCTATTAATATTGTCAAATGTTTGCCTTCCCTTCACAAAACCACATTGGTCTATATATATCACTTCTGACATCACCTTTGCCATTCTAGACATAAACACTTTATAATCATGGTTTAAAATTGAAAAGGGCCTACATGAGGCTGGATCAGATGGGTCTCTACCATCTTTAGATATTACAGCCACCATAGCTTTCTTCCAGGATGCTGGTGAATCTTATCATTTTAAAATACTGTTAAACAAAATCTTCCAGATCTTTATCAGTTTCTTCCCTCATAGCTTCCCAACTTCCAACAGAATACCACCCATTCCTGGGCACTTTCATGCAGACTGGTTATAAATTTCCATTTTTATCTCATCTCATCCTAACTTAACTGTTCATTGTTGAGCCTTATCTGCCTCTAACTTTGGCATATTTAAGTCTTCCATAAATATTTCCATTTGTGCTTTTTCTTGATTTTCCCAGTTCCCTGCTTTATACAAATGTTCATAAAATTTCCAGAATATCTCTAATTCCTCTGTAGTATCCCTAGTTATTTTTCTTGACATCGGGTAAGTTTGGCAACTACCCTTTTTACTTTCTTTTGCCTAAGCCATTATGCTAAACATTCTTGTGATTTGGAGTTGTTATAAAAAAAACAGTAGTTTTATATCATGCGTATTATCCAGGTATTCCTTATTTTCTGTTTAGCATGCTGCAGTTGTGTCTCTTGTTGTTCTATGAGATTCTCCTTATTTAATAATAACGTAACCTTTGTGAGTCCCTATAAATAATTCTTATTAACTTCTTAACCAGATCTCTATTTCTTTTATTTCTACCTTATTTTTAAATTCCACTTTCATTTTATCCCACTTACTAGCTATAACTTCCAGAGTACTTTCTATCTTCCCTAATAACTCCTAGATAATTTCCACTACCCTTTATTTAAATTCCTCTCTTTTTAAGAAGTATGATGTGAAACACCAGTGTCTCAACTTTACTTCAGTACCCTGCATTTTTAGCTTAGTAATTATTGGTGCATGATCTGAAATAGTTATTGGATGTGTATCAAAGATCTCAATTAAATGTGCACGTTCCTGTGAAATAGGTTCATAGGTAGGTACTAGGCTATTGGCCCTAGGGCCTATATAAGCCAAGCCAAAAATGTACCCTGGCTTTCGCCACACAAGAAAATTATTTTCCTGTGCCCCTGTCGAGCAGAGCCACAGAAGTGATCCCCGGGGTGAATTACCTATCTCCCATCCAGTCATCAAGATTTTTCTTGAAGAGTGCTAATGAGGAGCTCTGTTTGACATAGATAGGTAGTTGTTCCACAGTATGGGAAGTCTCTGGGACAGGAATCTATCCCACCAGCATGTTCTATTTATTGTGGTGACAAGGTTTAGGTCCCTAGAGCATGTAGCTTGGAGGGATTGGAATTTCTTTAAGTGGAGCATGTCCAACAGCTCTAGGTTTGACATAGCTTTGTATGTTAGGCAGAGATCACCTCTGAGTAGGCGATATGCGATGGAGTAAAGCTGGAGTTTTTTGAGACTGTCGGAGTAGGGCATCTGTTTGTGGCCAGTAATCCTCTTTGTGAGGTATTTCTGTGGCCTTTCCAGTTGTTGTAGATGTCTTGTGAGGTACATAACAAAAGTGGCGTTGTACTCTATAATGGATCTAATGAGTGATGAGTAGAGGGAAACAATGAACTCCTTTTTTCTGGATGAGAAACCTGTTGTGATGAGGTGAGTCATGTAGAAGGATTTCCTGACCACTGTGACGATGTGATTATCAAAGGAGAGACTACTGTCCACCTGTGTCCCAAGGTCTCATCACATTTTCAGCATTAAGTAGACTACCAGCTATGCGGTAGTTCATGGGTACAAAGTTTTTACCAAAGAGGATGACAATACACTTTTTGGCAATTGAGCTTCAGGCCATGGCTTTTACACCAGGCATCTGTCTCAGTGAGTCCCTTTTGTAGTATGTCCACATCATTAGGAGTGTTGATTATGGCTCCTAGTTTGCAGTCATCTGCAAACTTTGTTAGCCAAAGACCTTCTGTGTTAGCCTGTACTTCATAGAAGTAGATACCAAACATGACAGGACCCAGGACTAAACCCTGTGGTACTTCACTTGTCACTGGTCTGAAGTCGGATCTGGAGTCTGCTACATTGACAGTGTCGGATCTGTCCATGAGCCAGTTGGCAACCCATCTTGTGACACAGGGATTTATACCTAGTTCAGTGAGCTTATCTATAATTCCAGAGTGGGGGATGGTGTTGAACGCCTTGGCGAGATCTGGATAAGCTGTGTGAACCACCTTACCCTCATCTATGGCTTTGGTGACTGCTTCAAAGAAGTCAATCAGGTTTAGGAGACATAATCTGCCTTTTACAAATCCAAACTGGGTAGGGTCCAGAGTTTGGAGATTACCAATGTCTTTGTTTATGAGGTCCATGATGATGCGCTCCATGGCCTTGCAGACCAAGCTCGTCAGGCTAATGGGGTGGTAGTTCCCAGGGTAAGTCATAGCTCCCCCTTTTGTGGAGTGGGATAACCATCATGGTGCTCCATTCAGTGGGTGCAAAGCCTGAGGTGAGGCTATGACTGAACATGGTACTTAGGTAGCGTGCCAGTTCATTCTGTAGTTCATGTAGAACACAGCCTGGGATATTGTCAGGTCCCATGGATGCTGTGTTCTTGGCTTTGGAGAGTATGTTTTTTATTTGTGCAGCCGTGATTACCAGAACTTTGCATTCTTCCGGTATAGAGATGGACCCTCTAGGGGGTGAGAGGGGGGTAAAGTTAGCACTGAACCTATCTGCCAGGATGTTGGCAATCAGTTGGTTCTGTATATTTAGTGCCATTGTGCTGTAACTCAGAGCAGATCTGAGTGTTGCCATTGAGATTCTTGACATAGCTATAGAATGCTTTGTGGTTGTCTTTAGAGTCAGTGGCAATTTTGTTTTCGTAACTAGCTTTGGAGGATTTTATGAGGGATCACAGCTTCTTACTGAGGTTGACCAGGGAGTTCCTCCAGTCATGGGATTTTACTCTTTTTTGCAACAGTTTCTTTCTTCTGTTGCAGAGTTTGTTTGTTTTGGAGGATAGTATCTTGGCCCTATTAGGGATAGCATGATCCATGCACTCGTGTAAGTGCTTATAAAGTGCATTTGTGTAGGATTCAGCAATCGTGCCTCTATTGTCCGTCTGCATGGGTGTCATGATGTTTGCCACTTCTGTCTTAAGAAGTGTGACGTTGGCTTTGGAGAAGATTTTTACGGTGGTTTCCCTAATTGGGGGTGGGGGTGGGATGTGGATGTCTAGGGTGATTAGCTCGTGGTCGGATCTGACCAACAAGGAATTGACCTCTGGTGTGGAACACAGGTTGCCCATGTTGGTAATGACCAGGTCTAGGATATTTCTGCCCCTGGTGGTGGTGTGAATAAGTTGATCCAAGGCATTGGAATTTATGAATTCCAGAAAATGTTGAGGAAAAGAGTTGGTACATGAGTAGTTTTCCCAGTTAATGGTGGGGTAGTTGAAATCACCCATTATTACGGTGTTAGGTTGTACCCTAATACTTTCCAGTGTATCAAGAAATGAGGAGTGGGAATCCTGGGGCATGGTGGGGGGTCTGTAGCAAGCTACAATTTGGATTGTGGTCTTGCCCAGAGTTAGTTGCACTTGGATAATCTTGGATGCATTATGCTGTGCAACTAGTCTGGAGGTGTGGATATCCTTAATGGATATGGACATGCCTCCACCTTTAGTGCTTCATTCCGGGTTAGGTGGCTGAAAGGTGTAGTATGAATTATAGCCTGGTAATGCAGGGGTGCTGGATGATATAACTTTTGTCTAGTCTAGCCGAGTTATTGTAACTTGGTGAATAATATGTAAATTCTCTCAGAGTTCCTACTACTGAATTTACATCATTCATAGCAGTTATTTTTCTAAATTTCATCAGAAGTCTATCATCCTTTATTATATTTTGTCTTCTAGGCCTGACAGATACATCCTCTTTGTTGCAAATCAAATTCCAGTCGCCACCTATATGTAATATTCCCTGCTGAAAGCTGATTATTTCTCCCCAATTGTTTAAAAAATCCATAACAGCAGTTTAGGTGGAATATGAATACATGCCAAAGTAATGCACATCCCTTGCCAGTAGCCCCTTACTAGCATAAATCTGCCATCATTATCCTTTTTTTCCTCTTCTATCAGTAGCAGAGCTCCTCTGACAATTAATATAAGTACTCCTCTTTCCCTTTGTCCCCGATATTCTACATGATATCCACTCTGAAATCCTTTATTTATCAAATTCACATGCTAAGTTCTTTCCAGATGTGTCTCCTGTAGAATTCCTATTTGTGTTCTGCATTTCTTAATATAAGTAAGTATTCTTTACTTTTTGTCTACAACTGTGAAAATATTCACATTCTAAGATAATAAGGAAAGCATTGCCATTATGTTAGAACTGGTTATTCCCACCTATTTTATATGGCAGCTTTTTTAAATAATTATTTCCAGGTTTTGTGCTACATGCACCCATTTATGTTAGACAGGTTAATCATTTATACATTATTTTCTTATTATAAACATTAGAACCTATGTCACATTTTACAAGACTTTTGTTAAAAAAACTCAAAAAAATCCCCCAGAACACTCCCCATAACCTATTAATACAAACACACATAACTATGTACATCTTCAAATAATGAAATTAACCCTCCTAATAAAAGCATTTGTGCCAAATAGACAGCTGCTAACACAGGCCATAATTAACCTGAAATTGAGGTTATCCACACTAAGGAGCATGTTATTTCCTGCTGTTCTACTTACACTAATTGGTACCTGTTCTTTTTTTAATCTTTATCCCCCCCCATGTGAAAACAACTTCTATACTTTTGAAAATTATTAACTTTTAGCCTTGAAAAAAGCTGTTTTCTGTCTTTTATTGCTCTGCTATCAGCTTGTCTCCATGAAAACATGAGAAAAATGAAAAATTTAGTCATCTGCTGCAGTCTGAAAGACAAGCTGAAACACTTATTGCTAAAGGAAAATGCTTCATTATATTCATTGTTCTCGTGTTTACTTGTTGCCACTTATAATTTCTTATTAGGTTAAGCCAATGGTCTTAATCCAGGCATTCACCTATGAAAAAGTAAGGGAAAACATATCATTTCTCTGTATATTATGATCTGTGTACTTTTACACCAGACCCCACCTCAACAATTCAAGATTACAACCTATCCACTTAAACATTCTTTTATCTAGCTTTTTTTCTCTTTTTGCACCAGAATGCCTACATTTTTAATATCAATAAAAAATAAATAAAGAAAGAAAAGTGGTAGAAAAAGAAGACAAAAGCATCTGTTTACTTTAGTAATTTTAACACATACAAGACCAACTAAAAATACCTCACTATAAAAAATGCAATTTATATTTTGAAAAGTTTCATAGAAATACTGTTAAGAACAAAAATTGTTTTACTTACAGTTACCTTTTTCCTTCTTCTTCCCCTTTCCTTAGAGTCCTTCCAGATGTTAAGGCCATCAAGTGAGGCAAAAGCTTTCAAGTTCTCCACAAATTTAACAAAGTCAACAAAAGTCCACAGTTTTCATTTATTCTTATACAACCATACATCAAAAATACAATCAATCCTTTGGAGTCTTACATTTATTTACTAATTTCCATATTGTTGGTCTTCTTCCTGTTCATCTCCATCTCCCAACACCAGATTCTGGTTCAGTTCCAAGGTACTCTCAATTCTTCTGGTCAGCTCCTGTGCTTTTATCTATCTCTCAAGTATTTTCCTTTGCAACCACAAGCATTTCCTTTGGAACAGTGAAAAAGGTTTCACTGGCAAAGACTATCTGTATGCTTTATCATCAAAAGAATGAGAAGCAGAGTCCTCTTCTGCTTCATAGCTCACTTTATGTTGGACAAACTTCTGCATTTCCTCCTTAGCATGTTCTGCATCAAAAAATGGCTTTATCCTTCATGAAAAAAAATATTCTGAAGACAGCTGGATACAACAGCTTGAATATCATACCTGCCTCTCGACATTCCATGATTACTGCAATAAATTTGTTTCTATTCTTCCTGGTGTACAGTGAATAGTCATTTTTCACAAATAGTCTACTATCTCCAACTTTTAATATGTTGCCTTTTTGCCATGGTTTTGTTAGGGTCAACTCTTTCTACTGGTAGGGTTGCATCTTTAGTAATAAAGTTCTTGGCTGCTTTCTCATGGCCAGATTTGGAGCATACACACAGTGAGCCCTTTCAATTAATATTTCCTGCTGTGGAATACCAGTTAAGTTGCTTATTTGTACCTTCATAAGATTAATACAGTCTGTTCCTTCTACCTTCTCTGGTACAGCAGAAAATCTCAGATTTTCCCTACATGCTCTGTCCTCTAATAATACCATTTTTGAAACATCTCTTCTTGAGCAGTCTCATACTTAGCCAGCCTTTTCTTCACTTCAACTTCTGATTTTTGCAGTTTTATCAGCTCATCTGAATATTTGTTTTAAAGCTTCTTCCATTTTCCCAGACTTTTGAGTTTATATACTCCTTCAGTGTTTTGTTTATTTTAATCAGCTCTGAGCACATTTGACTTATGTTTTCCTCTAGATTACTGGAAGCCATTGCTTGCACCAAATCTGGAACTTGAACTGCTTTTTGCTGAACAGCAGCAGGATTCTTCCCAATCAGTTTCTCTTCACCTTTTCTAGTTGATTTGCTTTCATGCTGTCTTAGTTTCTTCTTAGCTGGCATCCCGGCAGTGCACCAGTGCACTTACTAGCCATTTACTGAATTTTACTCAGGATGACAATATCACTGCCTGCCATTTCTCAGTCTCTGTCTTCACATGAAAAATCACAGTGTAAGACACAGAGATAGCCAAGTAAACAAAAATATTCAGCAAAATGCTAAAGTTAGCCCACCATAGAGAAGAGGTATCTCAATTGGCCCAGTAGCAAAATAATAATTACAAAAATCATAATTAAAACTTCTTTATTCCAAAAATATAAAAATGACATCTAAATGATAAGCACTTTTGGCCTCAGCCTTCATCAGATCATATTATAAAATGTCCATGCTTCATTTTAAATTCAGATGAACAACCAATCAAACTTTGGTACATACAAATTAAACCAATCCTAGAATGAATAAAAACATTGTCTTCTGATTTGTGCTCACCATTACAGCCAATCAAAACCCATCCTTGATTAGTGCTTTTAAATTCTTACATTAGTAGACATTAAATAGATAACGACAACTAAAAAAAAAATTTAGGACATCATGTAATTTTTAAAACAGCCTTCTATACCTATGAAGTATAAGACATACGCCCTTACCACTGGATAATAATTGTTTAAGAATAAGAAATGTACCATTCAATCCAAAATGAAAACATGATAGTAGGTCCTTAATATCAACATCTAATATAGATTTTCTGAAGGCAGATGGACCTCAGATTCAAGTTTAAACTCTATCTAAACCCCTATATAAGCCACTTTAAAAACAAAAAAGCCAACAAAGACCTGGCCCAATCAGCAAATGTAAAACAATGTTACAACCAATAAAAATCCAGATAAAAACGTAATCTAAGGCATCCTCCTTCATCTATATTAGATGTTGACATATTTTTTATACAGAAACTACAGATGCAATTAAGCAGGTCCTGATTTCCTGTTGAAGGCTAGTGATCTTAACAGAATTTTCTAATTGCTCTTTTACAGTTGTTAATCTTCTGGCCTAAGAATATAATAGATATTGTAATCAAAGGGCAGAACAATGACATTTTCTGTTACATGTCTGCTATACACTGCACGTCATGTGTCTGATTGATGTATTTTCCAGTAGAATGCAGTTATAAACTTTTTTAATGTACTTATTGCATAGAAAAAAGTCACAAAATCTCACATATTTTACTTTATCTGCTGCAGGTTTTATACAGTTTAGAAAACAGTGGCAGATTTTGTCTTAGACATCACACTTGCCATGGATGTTCTGTACATGCAAGTGCCAGTGTGTGTGTGTGTGTGTGTGTGTGTGTGTGTGTGTGTGTGTGTGTGTGTGTGTGTGTGTGTGTGTGTGTGTGTGTGTGCATAGGAAAGCACACTCTTCTTGGGAGAGAGGGAAGAATGGGAATCAATTTATTATAGAATAGCCAGTGTCAGAAAAATGTAAGAAAAAATCCTCTCATCTCAAAAAATGTAAATACCATAAAGAGCACTGGTATGAGAAAAAAAGACATATCTATTTGTGAACAAGGAATGCATAACAAATATGCAGTCAATGGAGACTTAGAGGTGTGGACTGTAGAAGTGTTTCAAACTACAGACAGACTCTCCCTTTTCTATTGCCTAAATTTAAAGAATAGATGCATAGATTGAACTTGACAGTCAAGAGGAGAAGGTAAACACTTGCAGCACACCACACTCATCCCACAGTCCCACTAAACCTACACCACCAAAGTCCACATATAGAAACACAAAAACATTTGCAGAGGCTCTCAATAATAATCTGCTCAAGCAACAGAGACCTCCAAAACAGAAACACAAGCAACCTCCACCCCCCAACACAACCCAAATGACACATAGCCCACAGACTATGCCAATAAACCACAACACACTAGTCATAGGTAACTCTATAGTCAGGCACACTGATGTCCCACTCATCAGGCTAAACAAGGTGAAGGTTACTGTCAGCTGTCTGTCAGGTGCCAGGATCCACCACATAACCCATGCACTCAGGTCACTCCACAATAAGTACATATATGACTCTGTCATTGTCCATGTTGGTTTGAATGACCTGAGACATACCTTCCTGGACTACATGAAAAGAGACATGGAAGAGCTCTCTGATCTTGTAGCCCAGACAGGTATGACACTAGCCCTGAGTAGCATCCTGCCATCGCCAGAATGATACTGCAGTACAAGGACAAAATGATTGACTTCAACAATTGGCTAAGTTTCTGGTGTCATTCTAAGGGGATCCAGTACCTGTCTGCCTGGGATGACATGGTGGACAGACCACGGTGCTTTGCCAGAGATGGCCTGCACCTGTCACTCCTGGGATTCTGGATAATGGCTAAGGCTCTTGCTGCCCTGATAGTGCCTTTTTAAGGCAAGGTTCAAATGACAAATTCACCACCATAACAGGAACAGGCAAGCAAAAACTGAGGGTAATGCTACTCAATGCTAGAAGCCTAAATGTCAAAATGCACTCACTCGAGGCACTCCTTAAAATGGAGAACATCGATATCTGTGCAGTGACCGAGACCTGGATCAAGGCTCTAGACAGCACCCCTGCATTACCAGGCTATAACTCATACCACACTTTTCGGCCATCTTACCTGGACCAGAACACTAAAGGTGGAGGTGTGTCCATATTTATTAAGGATATCCACACCTCCAGGCTAGTTGCGCATCCGAGGTTATCCAAGTGCAACTAACTCTGGGCAAAACTGCAATCCAAACTGTAGCTTGTTACAGATCCCCCACCATGCCCCAGGATTCCCACTCCTCTTTTCTTGATATACTGGAATATATTAGAGTTCAACCAAACACCCTAATAATGGGCAATTTCATCCACCCCATCATTAACTGGGAAAACTACTCATGTACCAACTCCTTCGTGCAACTCTTTCTGGAATTCATAAATTCCAATGCCCTGGATCAACTTATCCACATCCCCACCAGGGGCAACAATATCCTAGACCTAGTCATTACCAACATGAGTGACCGGTGTCAACTCCTCATGGTCAGATCCGACCATAAGCTAATCACCCTAGATATCCGCATCCCACCCCCAGCCACCATTAAGTAAACCATGGCAAAAATTTTCTCCAAAGCCAACTTCATGCTTCTTAAGACAGAATTGGGGAACTTCATGACACCCATGCAGATGGACAGTACAGTTACGACTACTGAATCCTACACAAATGTACTCTATAAGCACTTACACGAGTGCATGGACTTTGCTATCCCAAACATAACCAAGATGCTAACCTCCAAAAAAAGAAAGCCAATCTGGTGGTCCCCTGCCATAAACAAACTCTACAACAGAAGGAAGAAACTGTTGCAAAAGAGAGTAAAATCCCATGAGTGGAGGAGCTCTGTGATCAGCCTCAGTAAGAAGCTGAGATCCCTTATAAGATCCTCCAACGTTAGCTACGAAAACAAAATCATCACTGATTCTAAGGGCAACCACAAATCATTCTATAGCTATGTCAAGAATCTCAGTGGCAACATCCAGATCTGCTCTGAGTTGCAGCACAATGGCACGAAAATTACAGAACCAACTGATATTTCCAACATCCTGGCAGATAGGTTCAGTGCTAACTTTACCCCCCTCTCATCTGCTAAAGGGCCCATATCTATACAGGAAGAATGCAGAGTCCCTGTAATCACATCTATGCAGGTAAAAGCTGCACTCTCTAAAACCAAAAACACAGCATCCATGGGACCAGACAACATCCCAGGCTGTGTTTTACACAAACTTCAGAATGAACTGGCTCCCCACCTAAGCACCATGTTCAATCATAGTCTCACGTCAGGCTTTGTGCCCACTGAATGGCGCACAGCAACAGTTATCCCACTCCACAAAGGGGGAACCACCACTGATCCTGGGAACTATTGTCCTATTAGTCTGACGAGCCTGGCCTGCAAGGCCATGGAATGTATCATCATGGAACTCTTAAACAAAGACATTGGTAACCTCCAAACTCTGGACCCCACCCAGTTCGGGTTTGTGAAAGGCAGATCATACCTTCTGAACCTGATCGACTTCTTTGAGGCAGTCACCAAAGCCGTAGATGAGGGTAAGGTGGTTCACACAACCTATCTTGACCTCACCAAGGCTTTAGACTAGCCAAGTACCTACCTATGAACCATAGTAGAGTTGTTGGTGCAGTAAAATAAATGCACACAGTACTGGCTTGGATTCATAAAAAAATGAGCTGCCATAGTACATAGAATGTTGCATAATACTTTAATCCCTAATTATGTTCTATCTTCTGATGAAACTATATGCATAGGAAGCTCAGCCAAGTAGAATGAGTAGTAAGGATCTTTGGTGTGGTGTCATAAGCAGAACATAAATCTTCTACTGACCCTCAGCTTTGAAATGTAACCCTATTTTCATTCACTCCATGTCATTAGTATATCATACACGTGTCAAGCATAACTTCCCCATCTCTCCCGCTTGTAAAATATATCACAGTTCTACCCTTCTTGTAAGAAGTAATTAAGAGCTTACATTTATGGAAGGACCCCACCACCTACCCCAGCCATAAACAGTAACTACCTGCCTCTGCATAAGGTAGCCCCCATCCCAGCTCTTATGTGATAAATAATGTGCTTGCATTTGGAATTGCCAAATCACCTCCTACACTGTATAAAGCAGTTTTTGCTTGTGTATATGGCAGGTGCCTCCTAAACCACTGCTTGCATAGTCAATGATCTGTCCTAAGCTGGTGAAATAAACTTAGATAAAAGCAGAATAGATTCATTTTGTCCTAAAAGGTAGAAGTATAGCTAAAGATTTTTGGATTGGTTAGACCTCTTTTGAAAACTATGAACAATACTTCATTTGTAAATACCTTGTAAATTATGGTGGAAAATACTTGTAAATATCCCCTTGTAAATAATGAGTTTGTCATGAAGATGTTATAGGAATTTTTTTTAACCTGATAAGGTACCCACTATGATATAACTCTGAACCTTTACTACATGTATGTAGACCCATTGTATGTAAGCATAAACATTGTTATACAGTCTGCTCATCCCAGCCCAGGCCGTGGCTGGAAAGGGTCAATTGACCAGTACATGTAACCGATTAAAATACAAAAGATGCCTGTTATTTCGTTTTCTCGTGTGATTAGCTAGTTTTACTAGGTACCATGTGAAGTTCAGGATAACCCTGTAAAAGCAGCAGAGAGTCTTCTGCAGAAAACACTGCCACAGTGTCTGCTTCTCTACCCCCAGCACTGGAGTTCTTCTTAAGGTTTCTGATAACAGCTCCTGAACATCTGTACCAAGTACAGAAATAGTCATGTGCACGTGAAGAAAGCACTGCCTTTCCAAGAATAAAGAATCAGTGCTTTAGAACAGAAGTTGCTGGATGACCAAAATATGGCAAAGTTACAGAGTTCAGCAGCAAAGCCCTTGAAAGAAAATGCAAATCCTTAGAGCAAAGAGGATTATCTACTGAATTGGTTTTACAGGTACAGTTTCAGAATATATTGGATGATTAAGGACCCTGAGGAATAGGTTATGCTCCTGGCTGAACATATTCTGGATAATGTGCTTATGCTATCATATCCCAAAACCCATGGAACAAAAGTGTTCACGGAGTACTCTTTTCCAGAATTAAAGCTCATGGGATTTTGAGGGGTGGCTTATGAAAGTCTGAGGGACCCCAACTGTGATCCTCAGAATCATCCAACTGTAAGCACAGATGTGGGGGGAATATACATGTTGTTGGAGATTGGACTGTTGAGGAATATTCCTACAACCAGGTACAACTGCAAAGTCAGTATTAATAATAGCAAAGGTACTTGGGGCAGCTCCTCCATTTCAGGGGTGCAGGGAGAGGATGAAATACTCCTACAAAAATGTTTTAAAGGTACAACACTTAGTTTTGGAATTACTTATTTTCTGTTGAACTTGAAGAACTGGGGCTCACAGCATCAGGTCTTTATCTTCTGATAGTAGGCAGGAGTTAAATCTTGCTCTACAATGCAGCTTAGAAAAAAAAACAGGGACTGATTGCCTTCATGGAGCTATACAACACTTCTTTCAAGCACTTTTTTTCCCAATACACTGAACAAAGAAACAAGTTCTCACAAGCACATTCTGGGTGGCACTATGCAGGTCTCCTAAGCGTCATCTTACCAAGAAAAAAATGGTCCAAGTAACACTATTAAGTGACATTTGTTTCTAAAGAGTAGTAGAGGCAGAAAGAGTATTATACAAGACATCACAGAGGACAGCTGAGCAAGATAACATGCATTTATAGGAAGTACCCATTTATAGTATGGGAAACAGGAGTTAGGAGGAAGGACTTTATATAACCCAACAAGCACAGAACAGATAAAGCAGGAAAGAATTGTGAAGAAGCTGAGCAGATACAGAGAACAGCAGACATTTGCTTTTACTTCACTTTGCTTTACAAGACAGAGATAATATCAACAGCACTTGTAATTATGCACTTTCTTATTGACACTAAGCAAAATAGGTAAGTGTTCATAAAATAGTTTAAGCAGTCCATTTTCAGTGACATTTCAAGTGATATTTCCTTTATTACAAAAACAAAGGCAAATGGACTAGAACCCTTGACAGGCTTGGAAGGTAAGGCAAATCATTCCATTAGTTTGTACCACAAAAGAGTAAGATTTTTACAGTGATATGAATATGGAACTAGAGAAGCTGAAGGTGCAGGATGGTGCAGTTGGTGCAGTTTTAACATGTATAGCCAAGTTAGCTGTAGACCTTGAACCTCTGTGAATCACCATAAGAGATGACTGAACAGAAACACATGGAGGGCATAAAACAGGAGTAAAATAGCCAGCAGGGAGTGGCAGAAAGGGGAAGATGTGGAAGAGATGCCTTATGTGTGGACTATTGATTTGGAGGAGGTAGTGTCTGTTAAGAGGGGGTTGTGAATCTTCTAGGATAATAGGGGCACTGAGGGGGTTAGGAAGTCAAGAGCTAGTGCGGGAGTTGAGAGAGCAAGGACAAAGTTGGTATCTAGGAAATTCTGAACAATGCATAGTTACAGCTAGAAACCCAGGGGATATAAAGGCCAATGGAAGAAACAATAATATAGGATGGCATCTTGTAAGAAGTTTCAACAAATAATGCACATGGAGAGATAATGTTCATAAGTTCAGATGTAATTACTAGGCAATTGATCAGGTAGATAGTTTGCAGCCTGGCTGCTGCAATTGCCACTGCTTATCATCTCTTTCCATGAGAGTTTGTAGGGAAGAGACTGATGGTGGATTTGGACATACTGAGGCAATGCAGATCTTGCCTCATATTTAACAACAGCCAACTAATTCTCAAACAAGCCAGTAAGGTATACGAAAGAGTTGTGTTTACAAAATGTCATGGGAGGCAAAGCTCTTACATAAAAAGACTTATTATCAAGCAGGTTGTCAACAGTACATAAGTTGCACCCATCACACACAAAACAAAGCAGACACATAGTCTGATATGTGGTGAGGCACTTAAATGTAACCTTCCTAAACCCGAAAAGATGAACACATAGCAAATGCCCTCAGCAGCCTCAAATGCAATCTTTCAAAATGAAACTGACATCAACACATACAGCCACGTCTCATGGAACCTCTACTGCTAAACCCATAAGGAAAGCCACCACACAGCCCAAAATTCTGGTCTTGGAAACTTCATTTAGAGACTCACCATGCTGGAGAAAGGAGTTCAGGATCAACCATATTATGCACACACTCAGGTCATTGGACCACAAGTACTAGTATGCCTCAGTCATAGTCAAGGTAGGTGTAAGTGACCCAGGACATATGTCCATAGACTATATGAAGAGAGGGGTTCATATGAAAAGACGTTTCCGAGGTAAGGGATGTAAATTCGCTACTCATGCCTACCATGGTTTAGTAAGTGTGGCAGTGTTATGCTACCATGGTAGGCATGGGTAGCGAATTTACATCCCTTACCTCGGAAACGTCCGTGATTTGCGTTGTCGGTGATTTCAGTTGTCGGTGAAGTCAGTTTCGAAATTTCAAGTTGTCGATCTTTTCATATGAACCCGAAGAGAGATATCATAGAGCTCTCATAATGTACGTCTCAGGCTGGTATAAACCTAGCTTTCTACCTTCTTCAAGGATGATGCCACAATATGAACAGATGATGACTGACTTTAATAAATGTCTTAGTTTCTGGTATCATTCTAAGGGGGTGCAATATTTTTCGGCATGGAATGAGATGGTCAACATACCATGCTGCTTTGTCAGTGATGCTCTGCACCTGTTCCCTGTAGGCTTTCAAATACTAGATAATAGCTAAAACACTGTTCTCCCCCACAGTGCCTTTTAGGCACAAACTGAAAAAACGTCCAACATAGCAAATCAAAACCAAGAAGTTCTAAAGATGTTACTGTTGAATGCAAGGAGTCTAAATAAAAAAACTCCACTCTCTACAAGCTTTGCTCATCCTAGAAAATACTGATGTCTGACTCTGTGCAGTCACTCAGACATGGTTTAAAGCTCAATGAACACCCCAACAGTGCAAGAATATAATGCCTTCTGCACATTTAGACCAGCTACTACAGAGGCAGGACTAAAGTTGAAGGTGTATTGTTTTACATTAAAAAAGTAAATATACCTCAAGATGCACTTGAGCTTCTCCAAGTTAAAATCACCAAAGGCAAAATCCCATACCACTTCCTTGTAAGGTATAAGTCCCCCCTCTCTGAACCAGGGAACTCATAACACATGCTTACGTTTACTGGAAACCCTTACCATCTAACCCAATACCATATTCATTGACCCTACTATTAACTGTGAATTGTATACAACACCAAGCATGCAGGAACAGAGATTCCTGAATTTTGTAAGCACAAACTTCCAGAACCAGATTGTCAATACACTGACCAGGAAAGCAAGCATACTGGATCTGGTCCTCTCTAATATGGGAGAGCACTGCACACCCCCTAGTGTAATGTCCTCTCTGTGAGGTCAGACCACAAAATAGTTTCCCCTGAAGTGGAAATAAAACCTGGAACCCCAGCTAACTCTGGGATGTTCATGGCAAAATTTCAAGCCCCTCTAAACCCTGAGAACACTGCTTCCTATGTGGAACAGTTAACAGAAACCCTATACAGGTTTGTTAATAGCTGCATGGTGGCAGCTGTACGCACCAAGATGAAGTACAGAACTAATAATAATAATAATAATAAACAAAGCCTTCCTGGTGGAATCACAACATCAGTAGGTAGCCTCCAGCAGGATAAAAGCACTCTCATCAAACTAATCAAACAACTAAAGACGACAAAAAAGTCTACCAAAGCAAAATTTGAGGTAAATTTGGCCTTTCAACCAGACAACCACAAGGCATTCTTTAGCTATGTCTGCAATCTCCAAGGCATTATGTAATTGTGTGTGTGTGTGTGTGTGTGTGTGTGTGTGTGTGTGTGTGTGTGTGTGTGTGTGTGTGTGTGTGTGCAGCTCATTGTTAGTGGAGCCACCTATACTGAGCCAGAAGATATAGTAAACCACCTAGCAGACAAATTCAGCTCTAACTCTACCCCTCCCCATCTCCCCTTGGGAATACCATCAAATACAACTCTCCATATCATCACTAGGGAACAGGTCCTCAATGCTCTCTCTAGGCCATGAACATTGCACTGATGGATCCCAAAAATGTTCTAGGATGATTTCTAAATAGCATGAAACATGACATATCAGGCCCTCTAGAGTCACTGTTTAACAACAGCCTCGAAACAGGAGTTGTGCCTCATGAATGGAGAACAGAAACCATCATCCCTCTGCATAAAAGCAGGCTGTCTACAGACCCAAAAGCCTCACTAGTATCATATGCAAAGCCATGGAAAGAAGCATCATGGCAATTATCAGTAATGACATAGGAATCCTGCAGACACTGGACCCAGCCCAGTTTGGGTTCTACTCAACCTGGTGGACTTCTTTGAGGTGGTCACCAAGCAGTGGATGAGGGCCCAATGGTTCATATTGCCTACCATGACTTAGCCAAGGCATTTAGCACAATACCGTATTGAGGTATTGTTCGCAATCTCAAGGGGTTAGGTATAAACCCTTATGTCACCTGATAGCTAGCCAGTTGGCTCAGAGACAGGACCCAGGAAGTTAGAATTGGGCAGTCCACCTCTGAAAAAGGCCAGTCACCAGTGGAGTCCCTTATGGATCTGTCCCAGGATCCTCATTTTTGACATCTACTTCACTGAAGTCAATGCCAATGTCAAGGGCCTCTGGCTGACCAAATCTGCAGATGATTACAAATTAGGAGCAGCCATAGAATCCCCCACCAAGACTAATGATTTTCATTACTCCAAGACAAATAACTGGTGTCAGAGCCATGGATTAAAACTAAATGCCAGTACATGCATAATAGTATCCTCTGGGAAGTCAACCACCCTGGAAACTATCATATTGACAACATACCCATAAAGGTCGATCCAGTAGTTAGAGACTTGAGGACACATATATACAGTAATCTAATGAGGAAATCATTCTATGCTGTACAAATTATAAACAGAGGTGTGGCATATAGGTCCAAGCAGGCCATTGTTTCACTGTATTCTACATTCATCATTCCTATCATTGAGTATAATGCTCCCTTTGTTATGTACCTAACCAGGCACATCCAACAACTGGAGCACCCACAGAGGTCCTTACTAAAATAATGCAGGGTGTAAAAAACATCCTGTGCAGACTTTCTCAAAGCCCTATCCCTGTAAAATTACCCATTTTAAAGACTTTAACCATTCCTGTGATATAAATTGGACCTGTTGGAGAGACAGAGAGGTATGTATCCCAGATACTGCACCTTCTCTGAAACAGGCTTCCCATCCATGTGAAACAGAGTTCCTCCTTAACCTGATTTAAGTACAACTTGGTCAACTGGATAGGGAATGGGAAATTCATCCCTGGTTTGGCACCCATGTCTCTAATGGACAAAAGCAGCCTGTACATGGTTTATCTCTGAGGCCCTGTTTGAAAATGTATCATCTCCTAAACCCCTGCTTACACTTACCAAGGGTGCTAGAACAATGCCCCAGTGATAGGTAGCCTAGTACACACCTATGAACCTTTGTTGATGGATTTGTGGTTACTTATCCATTCATCCAAGATGAGTCTGAAGATGATGAAGGAATAACTTTGTTTAATATGGACAAATGATCTAGCCCAGAGATGGGGAATTCTTTGATTGAGGAATCTGTCATGCCAGCAGGTTCAATTTATGTTACTGTGAAAAGTAAAACCTTTATTATGGGTGTATAATGTATAGCCAATTTTTCAAATTTGAAGGAGGTTACTCAGAACACTGTCTTTAGAGGCCTTTTAGGCCAAGCAGAGATCACCCCCTAAGGAGTTTTCACAAGACAGATAATAGTGAGAGAGCTCTAAGGCATTCTGCTTAGGTAATGTAACTTAGGCCCTTGATTTTTTTTGTGAGAAATTGTTGAGGTCTGTCAAGTTGCATCATATATCTGGATAGGTACATGCTAAAGGATGCACTGTATTCAACTTAAGGCCTAGTTATGGAGGATTACAGAAGTATTCAAACATGCTTGGACCTGGAGGAAATAATCTTAGTAACCAATTGGGCTAAACAAAGGGATTTTCTAACAACCATGGTTATATGGTGGTCAAAGAACAGCCCATTGTCAACAAATGTGCTCAGGTTTCTGATAACTGTGTCTGCTTTGAGGGTGGTACCATTAATGTGGTAGGAGGAAGGGTGTTCCTGTTTGCCAAAGAATATGATGCAACACCTCTTGGAATTTATCTTGAAACCATGGTCATGATACAATTTGTTTGTGTGTGTTGGTCCTCCATGTAGAATCTGGAAGTCCCCAGGGGGAATTGAAGATGGAGCTAAGTTTACAGTCATCTGCAAACTTGGTCAGCTGAAGGACTTTGGTATTTACTTCTCAGACATCAAAGCTGATGTCACACAGGAGTAGCCCAGGGACACCACTGTTAACAAGCCTTTTGTGGGGAGAGAGTGCCACAAGTTTTAATTTGCTGGGATTTACATTTAGTTTAAGTTTATCTATGATGCCTGAGCAAGGAACAGTGTCAAATGGTTTGGCAACGTCGAGGTAAACTGTGTATACCAACCTGCCATTGTCCAAGGCCTCAGCAAATTTTTAATGGCATCAACCACATTAGGCAGACAGAGTCTACCCTTCAAAAACCCAAACAGTTTGGGTTAAGGGACTTTACTCTGCTAATGCTCATATTAACGAGGTCTTAGATTCATAGGTAAAGTACTGGGATAGCTGACTCTGTGGGAGATTTTAGGCCTAGCCAATTTCCCTTCCAAAGGTGAGAATCAAACCTTGTGCTCTGTGTCTGTGAGGTTAAAACCTTAGCCATTACACCAACCCCAGATCCATTATATGTTCCATTTCTTACTGAAGCTTATGAAATTTATGGATCTGTAGTTAACAGGATCAGAGGTGAGGCCTTCCTTGTGTACCTTGTGTAGGGGAATGACCATTGCAGTTCTCTACACTTGAGACACAAAGCTAGAAGAGAGGCTGAGGTTGGACAAACTGTGGAGCAGATCAATAATGCAGTGCTTCATACTAGCAAGTAAGAAACCTGGCACATTGTTAGGCCCCAATGACCTAGCATTTTTCACCTCTGAGAGAACCTTTAGGATCTGTTTGAGGTGAGGGTGATATTTGAGGTAAAGCTAACCAAGTATGTGTAGGCAAAGCGGGGATAGGGGAAAGACGCTTGAATTAAATTTCCCTGTTAATATGCCAGCTATGTCTTAAAGGGTAGATTATTATGCATTAGTTCAGAATAGTGCTGTGTGTTGTTTCTAAGATTCCTGATGTAGTTGAAAGATTTCTGATTTTGTTTAACAGGGGAAGTAATTCTGAATTCATACTTAGTCCTGTACGTTTTAATTTTATTTCTTCGCTCTATGTTTAATTTTCTTAGTTTAATTTCTTGTTGAGATTTCCAGCACTTTGTAGCACCACCTTTATGCTGCTGTAGTTGTTTTTTTGCTAGAAAATTAATTCTTTTGAATGTCTGTGTACAATGTGATATGCAGATCACTGTAGATAACTCATTAAGATTTAAACTTATATACCCCATATTCCACTTGTTTCATTTTTTTAAAGTTAGAAAATACAAATCTGTGTAGTAGCTTGTATTACAATAAATGATATCTGCAAGTCAATCAACACTACACTATGCGTGTCATGGACTATTTGCTTTAATATGAAACTTATTTTGACATATTCAGGTATGCAAACATTTCAGTTTTCGCAATTCTTTTTATCTCTAAACAGTCCATGCAGCTGTCTGGTATCTTCAATGGTCTACTATATTTGGAGATTTTTATCATCATTATTTATTCTGGACTTGGGAGTCTTGTTGTTGAGTCATTCATCTGCACTATATCTTCACATGGAGAAAATACTTTAGGAGTGATATTTCAGAAAAGGTGTAATACATTGTGCATTTTTTCCTTTCCATTTTTTAAATGATTTCCTAGGTGGGAAGAGGAAAAGAGCTGAATCTTAAGCTGTGCATGTCTCCCTAATTATAGTACCTGTGGCAAGTGCCCTGAAACATGTTCCTGTTGCTTCATAGTTGCATTTAATGCAGTGCTTCTTCACCAGTGCAATAGGATGGTCTAGCTTGATGAACCTTTTCCTAACAGTCATTACAAATCTCCTTAGTCATGTCCACAGTTGGCTTCAGTATATACAAACTAGAGAAAGAATGACATAAATTTGGCTGCTGCTACAAGTCTCATGTTTAAGCAGTGCCAGTAGGTGGAAGGTCTGCAGTTTATTTTTACCTTTTTTTTTTACTTTTCCCTGTCCCCTTGGCATTCATGACCATGGAACGCTCCTAGTCTCCCATCACCCCAGCTCATAACCTGACAACTTTCTCTATCATTCTGATGCAGAGTGCCAGAGAGTTTGCTAGGTTGCGATCTAGGCTGGCAGGAGAATGGTGATCTCTGCCCATTTTTACTTCGCAGCTGCTAGAATTCAAAATGCTACAACTACATTCGGAATCTCCAACCCTTGTTTTGCAGCTTTAGTCAGAAAGGTACAGTTTAGACCTTTCAGAATATTGCTTATTACCACAAAAGAATGCTATGCTAAAACCCGCAGTGGTGGTGCTGCGGTAACATTGCCGCCTCACAGTGAGACGCTATCGGTTCGATTCTCAGCTAGAGCGTCTTCTGCATGGAGACATGCGTGAATGGGTGTACCTTTGTTGAAGGTTGTGCATCAGGGCTGGTAACTCAGCACATAAAAATCAACTACCAATCATTAGCGGACCGGAGTTCCGCTGTGGCGACCCCTAACCGGGAAAAGCCAAAAGACACAACAACCACAAAAGAATGCTATGCTATTAATAGCATCATCCATCTGACAAAATGCAAAGCAGAACGTTACATCTCTAGTCAGAAAAGTATGACTGTGGCAAATGTTGCTTTCCAGAATTACATCTCCATTGGTATAAAAGGCAATGCAAAATGTCATAGCTATAGTCGGGACCCCCCATCATCAAAGCATTTCAGATTAGGACTTTGTCAGTGCACAATAGTTTCATGATGCTAAGAGTTCAGCAGTGCACTGTTAAATGTTTGTCTTTGCAAATATTTTAAAATGCTGTATCTTGCTTTATGTCAAAGCCACACTCCAAGCAGCACTATGTTGCTGTGATAACAATACGAGTTTAAATTGTATGATGGTATATGTAATTTCATCACAAAATGATACAACTTCAGCCAGTAAATCCCCATGTCACAGCTCCAGTTAGCAAAGTACTGTCTAGATATTTCAGGACAGAGCTTATTACCACAAAATAGTTCCATATTAAGAATGCATGCTCCAGCATAAAAAATGTAAATTAGAACATCACAGTTCTGGTTAGAAATTTACTACAGTGGTAAATGTGGCTCAATAGAATTATTTTAAAATACTGTATATTCCTTTGCCTGCTATGACATGCAGTGCAAAATGTCACAGCTAAGTTGGGATACCTCCAAGGCTGGTCTTGTTCATGGGATGGCTGGGAGAAGACACAAGGGAAGGTCCGGGTTTTAAAAAAGAGGTATGCTGCCCTATGCACCAAAATTCTTTGTATATCTGCCTTGATAACAGATCATATGTGACTATCAATTCACAATCAAGATATCCAAAGCTTCTTGTACAAAAGAGGGAACATCTTAGTTGTACTATTAAAAACGTAACTTCATTTTTCATCAAGGAGCATCCTATCTCCTATGCCTTATTTTTTGACTTTAGTTTCTGAAAAATCTGCCTTCTACTTGTCCACAAACTGATCATTTGTTAATCAGACAGCCTTTCTAAAGTTATCAGCTTGATCAGAATTCTAAAGACCAATTTACTCAGAAGTGAAACAGCCTACATTTTGCTTATCCATAATGTATGCCACTTCTACACCAAGTAAAATCTTCTGAAACATTATTCCATTTTCATTCTTCACAATCCATAGCCTATCTTGTCCTCCTTGCTGTTTACTGTTGGACAAAACTGTGTATTGTATTTGAGGTTGCAGATATAGCTAAAGAATGCCTTGTGATCATCCTTGGCCTGGGAGGCTAGATTACATAATATCTGGCTTTGGTAGTCTTTATTTGTCCTCTGAGCTGTTTGTTTAGTTTGATGAAAGACTTTTATCCTGTTAGGTGCTACACCTCCTAATTTTTGCCACAGTTTTCTTCCTTCTCTTATACAGCCTATGATGCTGTGATTCACCCAGGGTGGCTTGTTTTTTGAGTTAGTTCTGTACTTCTTCTTGGTTGGTACAGCTGCCTTGATGCAGGTATTAAAATGCATATATAGCGTTTCTGTGCACAGTTTTGCATAGCCAGCAGTGTTCTCAGGGTTTATAGGGGCTTGAAATTTTGCCAGCTTATCACTTAATAGTAGGCAGTTAGCCTTAGAGTAGTTGCTGAATGTCCCAGTGTTTGCTGGGGTTCTGGGTTTTATTTTTTACTTCAAAGGAGACCATTTTGTAATCTAACCTTACCATAGAGGGCATTACTCTAGGAGGTAAGCAGCGCCTTCTCATATTAGTGAGGAGCAAATCCAGTATGTTTATTCCCCTGGTTGGCGTAACACTGTGGTCCAGGAATTGCAGCAGTGTGCTTTATGCCACATTACTGAGTCATACAAATGGCCCCAGGAGAGCACTGTTTCTGTTTGTTGTTAACTAGGTTAGTGCTAATAGTGCATACCACAATGTCTATTACAATTTTGATGATATTCTATGCTACATATTACTGTCTGGTACAATAAGGACTAAGTTTTTATGCCTTACTGCACTATGAAAAAACAGTAGATTGTTTTTATAACTCAGAAACTTCTCTCTAGTTTGCTACAGTATAATGTATGAAGGACTTGTGTGTTATTGTAGCAAACAATTCACTTTGCAACTCTCGCAAATAAGAATAATAAATCATTGGCAAATGCTAATTTATACAGGCTCATTCTCTCAAGTGTATTTGGATTTAAAAGTAAAACTGCAGCGCAATGTTCTAGAAATGGAATGTGTTCCCTCAAGGTCTGGTGTAGAATAAATTCTAGGTGATGTGCATGAGATCAGCGCACTGTAACCTAGGCAAGACCTCTTATTCGTACTGCATTTATTTAAGTAAGAAGTGATGAGTGGGTGTGGTTATATTGAGGATTTGCCCACTGTTGGCATGGCTTATTACGAGAGTGAAGACTGAGTGATTATACAATGACATTATTTATGAAAGAAATAATGGTGCTGTAGTGTTCCTCTTCGTTGTTTCCTCATTCTTCTGTGTTTACTGATGTATTGCGCATGCTTATTGGACTTACATTCCCACACTTGCACAGTACATCAGTGATGCACTGGAGAAAGGAAGACCTCCATTGTCTTTTTTTCCCATTTTAAATGATAAAATCCTGACAATTTAGAGGTATGAGAGAGACAGGGCAGAAATACGAGGAAAATCAGGTACATTTCTTTAGTTTTGCAGAATGTACCTACTTTTCCTTCTATTTGCTCTACCATCCGTAAGTACTGCTCAACCTCTTAGCTCAAGAAATGTGGACAAAGCCTTAAATAACAGGGACAAAGGACCCAAAATGGGAACTGGTTGTAAACGTTACTCTTACAAACTTAGAAGGTTGCTAAAGTAATAAGATTTGGGTTAGTGTGCACTGTCTGAAGGATATGAAGTCTGAAACTCAAATGCGTGTCATTATTAAGTGACTTTACTCCTCAGTGATTTGTCAGAAAACTTCAAATTTTATGAGGAACAGACAAAAAAATATCAAAGAAAAAATTTTAACATTTTGTGAAAATCGGGACATTTGAGATGTATGGCTCTGTAGCATATATTAATAGAAGAAAGTCTGGCTGCTCAATGGTACTTCAGCGACTGGAATTTTTTCTATTTGTATATGCATAATTTACAACGGGCACTCTTGCTTGTCTTCAAATCAGCATACTCATTTTTGGAAAGTAATGACCTATCATTGTATAACAGTATTTTTTATTGAAGACTTCCTTTACAGTTCATAGAAGCTTTCTAATGAACAACCAGTGAATGATGGGAAACAAGGATGCTTTCTACTAGTGCTGTCCTCCTCCCATAAATTAAGACTAATGAATACTACAAACATGTCCTTTGTAACTCTTGAACACAGGAATCACTAACTTGGATTTCAAGGAATACCCACTGAGATATAACTGATCAAAAAATGTTTGCCAATCTGTTTTGTTAGCTTCTGGCGCTAAAACCAAGTTAGGATGGTAACTTAAAAGATTTGACAAATTTTTTCTATTTTTTTTTTAGGGGGGGGGACTCACCAAGACAGCCTTGGTCATTATAAAAAAACAAGAAAAAGGCAAGCCACTGACACAGAAACTCGTAAACCAAAACAAGCTGTGGTAATGCAGTGAACTGTGCTAAATGGAAATGGAGGAATCAGAAATGAATACCAAAAAGTTTTCTTCACAAATTAAATGCTTTCATCCTTTTTACATAGGACTTCATCAGAATAAAAGTTTACTTCCTGCTCCACAACGTAAATAATAACATAAATTGCACCAATTATTGTTCCTTAATTAAATTGTTACAACTCTTAAAGAAACAATGTAGTCCATGCCAAATGAGACAAGTAATACCACAAATAATGTTACGTCCACAAAAATAATCACAGTACAATGTTACAATATATACTAAAAAACATTACGAATAATAAAATATAGATAGTGCCATCACAGTTAAATATTAAAAGTTAAAATTTAAAAACTTTTTTGATAGGACTTTGAAAAAATATCAATAAAAATAAAAATGTGTCAATAAAACTGAAGCCTTAAAAACTTCACTGGTCTGCCAAAGGTATGCATTCATTTTGTAAAATTAAATACACTCAAGAGTCAAAAAAGAGGGAAAAGACAAAATAAACAGAAGAGAGTTAAAATAATAAAATATAAAATAATAATATAATGAAATAAGAAAATAAATAGAAAAGATTTGCACCACCGGTTATAGCATTATTAGGCATGACAGACTGAATAAATGAGGTAGAGGCATTGCTATCATGTTTAAAGACTCCCTCCAACTTGTTCAACTAAATTGCCCTCCCCCAGATCTCCCCAATTGCAAAATGATAACAGCTCACCTAGAAATCAACTCCCACAAAACTATAATAATCATTACTACCTACTTTCCACCTGGTAACAACCTCCCCATCATTGAACACCTTGTGCCTGGGCATCCTCTTATTTCAATCAAGAAACAACAGTACTATGAGATTTCAACCTTGATTAGCTTACTTGCTCCTCTAATAACCCCTCTAACTTTATTAAACTTTACAGTTTCTCCCACATGTATTGAGAAACACATCAATAAAGAATCAGTTTTAGACTGGATACTTACAAAAAGACCCAACCTGAATTATCAAGTCGGCTGCCTTCCAGACACCCTCGGTGACTACTCCCCAACCTTTCTACTTAGGAAATGGCTTCACACAACCATCAACATCACTTTTAAAAACATCTGTTGCAAAGTACTTCTCACCCACTATATTTAACAAACTTTTTCAACAAAGTGATTGGTCACCACAAAAATTCCTCTAGTTAGATCTTGCTGTTCAACATTTTAACAATACTTTCCTCTACATACTTGATAATCCCGCTCCCACTAGAAAAATGTGTGGCAGGACCAAACAACTCCCCTGGTTATCTAATGTCACCAAATACATACTTAAACTTAGGAACAGAGTCTGATCACAATACCAAAGATCTAAAAACAAAGATATCCTCACATCCTAGGTTCACAGTTTCATAGATGTGTACTAGGCTAATGGCCCTGGAGCCTTTACAAGCCTGGCCCAAAAAAATTGCCCAGGCACCGTGCCACCTGGTGTTAGTTCACAGTGCCCCTATCCAGTAGGGTAACTGGAGTGATCTCTGGAGTGAATTTTCTGTTACTCATCCTCTCATCAAGATTTCTCTTGAAAAGGGCCAGTGAGGTGCTCTGCATGACATGAATGGAAAGCTTATTCCAGAGTATGGTCAGTCTTTGGGAGATGAACCTGTTCCTCCAGCATGTTCTGTTAATTGTGGTAATGAGGTTGTGATCTGTGGAGCATGTGGCGTGGGGGGATTGGGATTTCTTTAGGTGTAGTATTTCAAGTAGGGCTGGGTTAGACATGGCTTTGTAAGTCAAGCAGAGATCACCTCTAAGTAGATGATAAGAGACTGAGAACAGCTGAGTCTGTCCATGTAGGACATGTGTTTAAAGCCTAGGATCCTTTTTGTGAGGTACTTTTGTGGCCTGTCCAGCTGTTGTAGGTGCCTGGGCAGGGACATGCCAAAAGAGGCATTATATTTGATGACTGGTCTAATGAGGGATGAGTAGAGAGGGATGATGACCTCTTTCTTCCTGGATGCGAAACCTTTGGTTATAAGATGTGCCACGTAGATGGACTTTCTGACCACTGTGGCAATGTGGTGGACGAAGGTGAGGTGGCTGTTGACCTAGCTGCCCAGATCTCTTATGGCCCTTTCAGTGTTCAATAGCCTCCCATCAATGTGGTAATTCATGGGAACTGAGTTTTTTCCAAAGGGGATTATAATGCATTTTTTGGCATTAAGCTTCAGACCATGGCACCGACACCAGTCATGGGTCTCAGAGAAGCCCTTTTGTAGGATGTCTGCATCACTTGAGGAGTTGATAATGATTCCTAGCTTGCAGTCATCAGTAAACTTGGTCAGCCAGAGTCCTTCTGTGTTGGCCTGGACTTCTGAGAAGTTGATGCCAAACAGGAGAGGGCCCAGGACAGAGCCCTGTGGGACTCCACTCATGACTGGTCGACATTCTGACTTGGAATCTGCAACTTTCACTCTGTGAGTCCTGTCTGTGAGCCAATTTGCAACCCACATAGTGATGGAAGGATTGATGCCTAGTTTGGTGAGTTTATCAATGATACCTGAGTGAGGAATGGTATCAAAGGCCTTGGCCAGGTCGAGGTAGGCTGCATGCACTGCCTTAACTTCATCCACAGCCTTGGTGACTGCCTCAAAGAAGTTGACCAGGTTCAGCAGGCAGGATCTCCCCTTGACAAAGCCAAACTGTGTGGGGTCAACAATTTGGAAATTGCCTATATCTTTGTTAAGTAGAGCCATGATGATGCGCGCTACAGCTTTGCATACCAGACTCATCAGGCTAATGGGGTGATAGTTCCTAGGGTTTGTAGTTTCTCCCCCTTTATGGAGTCAGATGACTGTAGCAGTGTGCCATTCATTAGGGACATAGCCTGAGGTAAGGCTGTGACTGAACAGAGCGCACACATGTGGTACCAGTTCATTTTGTAGTTCATGTAGCATGCAACCAGGGACATTATCAGGTCCCATAGATGCTGCATTCTTGGCTTTGGACAATGCAGCTTTCACCTTTGCCATAGAAATGGTGGGTATCAGGCATTCTTCTGGTATTGTGATAGGGCCCTTGGGGGGGGGGGGAGAGGGGTAAAGTTGGCATTGAATCTTTTGGCCAATATGTTGGCTATATCTTTTGGCTCAGTATAGGAGGTGCCATTGTGCAATAACTCAGGGCAAATCTGGGTACTGCCTTGGAGGTTTTTGATATAGCTATATAAGGCTTTGTGGTTGTTTTTGGTGTCACCCGCAATTCTGCCTTCATAGCTGGCTTTAGAGGATTTGATAAGGGATCTCAGCTTTTTGTTGATACTGATAAGGGAGATTTTCCAGTCTTGTGCCTTCATTTTTGTCTGCAACAGTTTCTTCCTTCTGTTGTAGAGTTTATTGGTGGCTGGGGACCACCAGATTGACTTCCTTTTTTTGGAGGAGAGTGTCTTAGTTCTATTTGATATGGCAAGGTCCATCCATTTGTGTACGTGCTCATACAGTGCATTGGTGTATGATTTGGCAGTCATGCAGCTATTTTCCATTGGCATGGGTGCTGAGACATTACCCACCTCTGTTTTTAGGAGTCCAAAGTCGGCTTTAGAGAAGTTTTTCAGGGTGGTCGCCTTAGCGAGGGTTGTAGGTGAGATGGAGATTTCCATGGTGATCAGTTTGTGGTTGGAGTTAACCAGGAAGGAATTGACTATATGTGTGGAGCAACAGTCTCCCATGTTGGTGATAGCCAGGTCAAGGATGTTGCTTCCTCTAGTGGGGTTCAGAATGAGCTGGTCCAGGGCATTGGAAATGATAAATTCCAGAAAATGCTGGGCCTGTACATTGGTACTTGAATAGTTTTCCCAGTTGATGGAAGGGTAGTTGAAGTCACCCAGTATGAGAGTACTGGGTTGGACCTTGACAGATTCCAGGATGCCTAGGAACTTGGAGTGAGAGTCTAGGGACATGCTTGAGGTCCTGTAGCAGGCTATGACTTGTATCATGTCTTACCCAGTGTTAGTTGTACCTGAAGTATCTTGGCTGCATTATGCTGGGCTACCAGTCTAGAGGTGTGTGTATCCTTTAAGAATATGAAGACACCACTGCCTTTGGAGCTTCCGGACATATTCTAGGGCAGAAATATATGGAATGAGTTGTAGCCTGGGAGTGCAGGGGTGCTTCCTGCCTCCTTAAACCAGGTCTCCGTTATAGCACTAATGTCGACATTCTCCATTTTGAGGAGAGTTTTGAGCGAGTGCATCTTGAGATTTAGACTTCTAGCATTGAGCAGCATGACCCTTAGATTGCATTTGGTTGTAGCTGTTACGATGGAATTTTGTTCTTTGTAATACTGCCTAAAAAAGGCACTATAAGGGTGGCAAGAGCCTTAGCCAGTGCCCACAATCCCAGGGGTGACAGATGCAGGCCATCTCTGGCAAAGCATCGAGGTCTATCGGATATGTCATCCCAAGCAGATACTGGATCCCCTTAGAATGACACCAGAAACTTAGCCAATTGTTGAAGTCAATAATTTCTGCTCATACTGTTGTAACATTCTGAGCGACGGTGGAATACTGCTCAGGGCTAGGGTCATATCTGCCTGGGCCACATAATCTAAGAGTTCCATCACATCTCTTTTCATGTTGTTCAGGGAGGTACGTCTCAGGTCATTCATACCTACGTGGGCAATGACTGAGTCATATTTGTATTTGTTGTGGAGTGACCTGTGTTATTTGTGGATGCTGGCACCTGACAGACAACTGACTGTCACCTTCTCCTTGTTCAACCTAGTGACTCACAATTGAGTCTCCAATGATTTGTACATTGGGCAAAGTGTTTTGCCTTAAGGGCTTAGGTTGAGGGGCACACTGTGGTGGTGAGCTATGTGTTCTGGGGTTGGTGTTGTGTTGTGGTCGAGTGCATTTCTGTCTCAGGGGTCTCTATTGTTTGGGTAAATGTTTATTGACAGCCTCCGCAAAGGTGGGTGTATGGTTTGTGCTTCTATGTGTGGGTTGCGATGGCTGGTGTTTTGGAGGGCTGTGTGTTCTGTGCAGTAAGTTGCAGGTATTGACCTTTTCCTCTTGACCAACTTGTCTGGTCTTGGTTGGAGCATGCACTGCTTCCAGTTTTGTGATATAAGTGCATCTCTCACATGTATGAGTGTTGGGAGGTAAAAGGAGAAGGTTGTCTGTGTACATTAGACAATTGCCACACTGTCACAGAATGCCCAAGTGCACCAGGTTAGCAGGAGAAAGCACAGGAAATTGCCCTACAATAATACCAGGAGTGGTGGTCAGAACTAATAAGTACTGGTGCTGTTACATTGTAGGAATAGCTAGTGCTTATAGCACCTAAGTGTGCTACAATAAATGCTACAAAAGCCTGTTAAAGTGCTAGCAGATTAAGCTAATTGAAGTGCAAAAAGTAAAAGAACAAGCTTGTTCTAAGGGAAAAATTGAAGAGCAGACTTTCTGGTAACAGTTTACCTCAGCTGAGCGCCGCTGTACATTGTGCAAACCCACACAAACATGGGCTTTTTAACCAGAAAGTTGAAAGGGATGGAAAAACTGCCCAAACAGCCAATAAACTACAATTTCTGGGCCAGAAACCACTCATCTTGTGGTGCATAGGTTAACTAGTGCTTACCACTCCCACTGATAAGTTAGAAGGCTTCCCACCAACACAGAAAGGCCTGGGGGGTTTAGAAACTTACAAAACAGTCCTGGATATAGCAAATCTGTATCGGACTAGACTAGTTACAGGAAAGGCAGGAAACAAGTTTAGAACTTTTCTTGTTTTTTTTTTTCAGAAAAGCAGTTAAAACAGTAGCAAAAACACTTTATATGCAGTACAAGCTAGCACACTTGAGTGCGTAGCAATACTAAGGCAAATACAGTTTAAATAAATGCAGATAAATTAAAAAAAACGATAAAAATCAAGAGCAGAGAGCAGTAAATTATGAAAACATCAAAATAGAGGCACTTAAGAGTATCTCTCTCTCCTTCCTGTTGCTATTGTAGTCTGCAGGATGCCAACACTGGATCTGCAGAGCTTAAACAAGCACAAACCCACACAAACATAGGCTTTTAAACCAGAAAGTTGAAAGAGATGGAAAAACTGCCCAAAGGGCCAATAATCTACAATTTCTGGGCCAGAAACCGTCTCATCTTGTGGTAGATAGGCTACCTAGTGGTTACCACTTCCACTGATAAGCTAGATGGCTTCCCTCTAACATAGAAAGGTCTGGGGGCTCAGAAACTTACCAAACAGTCCTGGATATATCAAATCTGTATCTGGACTAGACTAGTTTCAGGAAAGGCGGGAAACAAGCTTAGAACTTTTTTTTTGCAGAAAAGCAGTTAAAACAGTAGCAAATACACTTTAAATGCAGTACAAGTTAGCAGACTTGAGTGTGTAGCAATATTAAGGCAAATGCAGTGTAAATAAATGCAGATAAATTAAAAATGACAAAAAAAGTGCAGAGAACAGTAAATTATGAAAAAATCAAAATGGATCATATTGACAGTTGAGGAATCTAGCCAACAAACAAATAAAAGCTTACTTTGAAACATGTCAACAAGACATCTAAATAATTCCCCAAAATGTGGCATAGTATCAATTTTCTCCTAAACTCAGGTAAGCAATCTATCCCTGCTCCATCCACCAAAAACGCCTCCGACTGCATAGCATCACAATTTAATACTCACTTTATTAACTCTATAAACTCTCTCATAAACCACAGCACTAACCTACCCCTTTCAGTTCCTACCTCTACAGAAGCAAATTCAAGTTCTTTGTCATTTAAGCCCATCCAAACCAACCACATGAAAAACTCCTACACAAATACTCTTGCAGCAGAGCAGCTACCTAGTGAATTTCTAAGGCTAGACACCCCATCCATCTCATACCCCATATCTATTTTAATCAACTGCTCCAGCTCGGAAAAATACATTCCTTTCCTTTGGAAAATTTCATATGGCATCCCCCTTCAAAAAGGTGGCCCTTCAACTGACCGCACATTACTACCCAATTGCTATTTTATCCTCTTTTTCTAAAATCTTAGAAAAATGTATTCATCAGCAACTAATTGACTATCTCCTTAACAACAATCTCTTATCCAACTCCTAGCATGGTTTCTGACCTAAGCATAGTACTAATACTGCACTCATCAGTTTCACTAATACTGTAAATCTCCTCAAAAATGAAGGTCAACTTGTCTCATCTGTCTTCCTTGATATGTCCAAAGCTTTTGATACAGTATCCCATCAAATACTGCTCAACAAACTAGCAATTTGTAACCTCAGTGTAACAGCCCTGTCTTGGTTTCATAGCTATCTTTCAAACAGACAGCAGTCCACTAGCTGGGAAAACAAACTGTCCCCCCTCCTACCCATCTCTGTGGAAGTCCCCCAAGGCTTCATCCTTGGACCACTCCTCTTTATTATATGCACCAATGAGCTCAGATCCTCCACTCAACTAGCCACCATCATTCAATACTCTGATGACACCCCTCTTATCTGCTCTGCTCCCTCTCCCCAAGAACTACAAGAAAAAACATAAAAATCTCTTCAAGATGTAGAAAAATACCTCAACAGCCTTCAACTTATTCTCAACCGTAATAAAACTAAGCTTATGGTCTTATGCAATAAAAGAATAAAAAATAGCCAAACCTCTCTTACTATCTACTCCTCCAGTGGTACAAAAATAGAACCAGTTAATCAAACAGAGCTTATAGGTCTAACAATAGACTGTCTAAAATTTCACATACACATATCACTAACAATCAGAAAAGTTCACATCAAACTCAGCTCACCATTCCTAATTAATTATACCAGAATTTCTACTGCCAAATCCCAACTACTTTCCACCCTTCTTTACTGCTCATAAATCTTCACCAATCTGTGGAAGACTGACCTAAACAACCTTGAGAGCTGTTATAACAAAATAGCCAAGTTTGTTGTAAACCAGCCCCATACATCACACCACTGTACTGCACTTCTCCAACTCAACTGGCTTGAACTACCCAACCTACTAACTCTAAACAAACTCACCACAGCACATGATGTCATACATAAACCCAGTTCGGGTTTGTGAAAGGCAGATCATGCCTCCTGAACCTGATTGACTTCTTTGAGGCATTCACCAAAGCCGTAGATGAGGGTAAGGTGGTTCACACAGCCTATCTTGACCTCGCCAAGGCTTTCGACACCATCTGAAATTATAGCTAAACTCACTAAACTAGGTATAAATCCCTACATCACAAGATGTGTTGCCAACTGACTTACTGCCAGAACCCACACTCTAAAAGTTGCAGACTCCAAATCTGACCTCAAAGCAGTGACAAGTGGAGTACCCCAGGGTTCCATCCTGGGACCTCTCCTGTTTGGTATCTACATCTCTGAAGTACAGACTAACACACAAGGCCTCTGGCTAACAAAGTTCACAGATGACTGCAAACTAGGAGCCATAGTCAAGTCCCAAAATGATGCGGACATCCTACAGAAGGGCCTCGCTGAGACAGATGCCTGGTGTCAGAGCCATGGTCTCAAGCTCAATGCCAAAAAGTGCAGTGTCATCCCCTTTGGTAAAAAACTCTGTACCCATGAACTACCACATAGGCAGCAATCTACTTAACACCGAAAGTGTGATAAGAGACCTTGGGACCCAGGAGGACAGTAGTCTCTCCTTTAATAGTCACATTGCCACAGTAGTCAGGAAGTCCTTCTACGTGGCACACCTCATCATAAAAGGGTTCTCATCCAGGAAAAAAGAGGTCATTGTTTCCCTCTACTCAACACTCATTAGACACATTGTAGAGTACAACGCCCCTTTTGGAATGTACCTCGCAGGACATCTGCAGCAGCTGGAAAGGCCACAGAAGTACCTCACAAAGAGGATTACTGGCCTCAAACAAATGCCCTACACTGACCGCCTCAAAAAACACCAACGTTACTCTGTAGCATATCGCCTACTCTGAGGTGATATCTGCCTAATGTATAAAGCTATGTCAAACCCAGAGCTGTTGTACATGCTACACCTAAAGAAATCCCAATCCCTCCGAGCTACACACTCTAGGGACCTAAACATTGTCACCACAATAAACAGGACATGCTGGAGGGATAGATTCCTATCCCAGAGACTTCTCATACTCTGGAACAAGCTACCCATCTATGTCAAGCAAAGTTTTTCATTAGCACTCTTCAAAAAAAATCTTGATGAGTGGATGGGAAATAGGAAATACACCCCGGGGATCACTTCTGTGTCTCTGCTCGACAGTGGCACAGGAAAATAACTTTCTTGGGTGGCGTAAACCAGGGAACCTTGTTAGCTAGGCTTACATAGGCCCTTGGGCTGATAGCCTAGTACCTACCTGTGAATCTATGAACCTTACCACTGCCCAGCTCTCTTCAACCTAGTTGAACCAAACACTAACCCCAGGTGCCTGAGATCTTCTGATTAACTACTCCTTAAGGTATAAAAATCCTAAAACTACTATGGTGACTGTCTTTCTGCTAATAAAATATCTAAATCCTGGAATCTACTGCCCCAGCAAATACTTAAAAATCCTGACAATTGTAAATTTAAACTACTCTTAAAAGAACACCTTACGAAACACTGGCTATACTCCTGCATCCAGCCAGGCTAAATCCTTCATGCTGACTAACTTCTTCTCTAACATTCCAACTGTCCCCACTTTGTACTTTTCTTCTCCTCTCTATTATATCAAGCATTTGAGAACTTTCATCATGTAATATTCCTATTCTATTCTTCCTTAGCTCTTACCCATTAAAAATATACAAAAATGAATGAGAAACCAGTTTATCTTGCATATTTTTCACATCACCTATCTGTTCTCAGATATTGTATTTTACCTGTTTTGTTTGTACATTTTTACTTCACTTATCTGCACTCTGAAATGTATCTTACGTCCTTCTTGTATGTAATTTGTTTATCTTTTTCATTGCTATGTTTTTATGTCAACCACTTGTCTTGGAGATTTTCTCTTCGGACCTCTGCTGAAAATGGGCCCCTGGCCCATTTGGACACTACCCAGTTAACAAATATAAATAAATAAATAAATAAATAAATGATAAATAAATAAGCATGCCACTATAGTTATGTTTTTAATATATATTGTAACATTGTATTGTGATTATTTTTATTGACATAACATTATTGTGGTGCTACATGTCTTATTTGGCATGGAATGCATTATTTCTTTAAGAGTTGTAACAATTTAATTAAAGAACAATAATTGGTGTCAATTTATGCTATTATTTAAGCTGTGGAGCAGGAAGTAAACTTTTGTTCTGATGAAGTCCTATGTAAAAAGGACAAAAGCACTTAATGTATGAATAAAACTTTTTGGTATTCATTTCAGACTTTCCATTTCCATTTAGCACAATCTACTATCTTGCCACCATTTGTTTTGGTTTTCCATTATCAAAAAGGTTTGGCAATCAAAATATATTCATTTACAGGAGAGAAATACATGTGCGCTCCTTTAATGAAAAGGCATGCTGTGATAGAGTAATGAAAGCAAATACAATTTTATTATAGTGTTTTCTCCAAAACACTACTTACCATTCTATGGAATGCAAATTATTAACAGTGCAGAGATTAATTATTTAAAAAAAAATATGAAAGGTAAACATTAATCTAGTAAAGAAAAAAGTATTAAAATGCAACTGTATTTTAAAATGGCCAATACAGACCATCAAGGAGCCGAGATCCATCACACAGTACTGGTGGGAAAACAGTAGTGCTCCCATCCCAGTAAGGAGATGTTTTCCATGTATTTCTGTTGAAAATTTTGATTACCCATCCAATCATCCATACTAGTTTTAAAAGTGTCAGTGATTCAGGACTGCAGAACTGGCATCTGCATTTCCAAAACTGAGAATATCCTTCAACTAAGTAAAACAAGTGGTAAAGTTCACCGATTCTAGAGACCTAAACCTTCACTATCACATCAACACCACCAGATGGTGTAATAGATACATAACCCAACACATCCTGTTTCTGAAAAAAAATTGCATACTAAGTGGTTCTCATCATGTAATTCCTGTATAGACCTACCAACTTACCACACCCAATGGAACTGCTAGCAGGAATATCCATAAAACATCAACAAAATGGTGCAATTCCAATTTGGTGCCGACCTCATTCTCTGTCACTTTAGGACCTTAATGTTTGGAAATAATCCACTTTATGATATTTAGGTGCATTGCCTTTTAATACAGATTTCAGCAGGCCAAACCAAGTAAATGCAGACCAGCTATGCAAATAATGTACCATTACTTAGTCCCATACAAAAAACAAAAAAAAGGATAAGTCTGAGGCTTCCAGTCTTCTCAAATAATCTGACATCATTTGTCTTAGATAGGCACTTTTGTCTGAAGAGTTCCTCAGCTTTAAAAGTGGAGAGTTTTAACTTTTAAATGCATATAATTTGTAACATAGCACCAATTGTAGGAGGTTTCACAGTGGCCCAAAGTAGAGGGAGGAGATGGGACTGGCTTGGGGGTCAGTAGAAAATCAAAAGAGAGGATAAAAGCTTACCTAGGACAAGGTGAAAGAAACACCATAATTTTTAAATTGGATGTGGATTGCTACAGAGAATCTGTAAGACGAAAACAGGATAAAAGCAGCTGCAAAACCACCTACAACATTAGTTCCTCCCATGATAGTTGAGAAAAAAATCTGAATAGCTCCCTTTTTATAAAAGGTAAAACAAATATGAACACATATCCATGTACATGTTACCAGTGTGGTGGTATGGTTTTACTTCTACATTTAACTAATAAGAGAAAGGATTAGCCTGCTTTTATGAGGCATGTTTTCCCTTTAAACTACAGGTAAATGTATGAATATCCATTGTTAAAAACATTAAAACATTGACAGAGTATCTGTAAGTTGGTGAACAGATGATTTCTTTTCCATATCTGAGCCCATTATTACAGGGCTGAGTGTGCTAAGTTGAACAAACTATCTTGTAGTTTCATTAACAGTTGTGGCAGGACTGTGAGCTACTGCCAGAATTGAGCCTCATTCAATCATTTATTACAGCATTTTGCCATAAACTGTAAATTTCACCATAGTCTGGTGTCTCAGTCTGTGGTGAGATTGCACTAATGGTAGTATTGTGAATTCTGTTCCAGGATTTGTGCTTCACTACTTTTTATAGCTGTATATACGTGTTTAAAGTTGCATTCCAGTGTCTTTCTGTTTACTTTGCAACTAGTTTTTCCCATTCTTTGAGTCTGTCCCAAGCCCCCACTGAGATATTAAGCTAAACATTTCTGAAATTCTAACCACAGGGCTAGAGGTCCAGTTACCTCCCACCCTTATCTTCTTGTGGTTTTAAAAGGTTGTGTCACTGGCTTCACCCCTTATAGTAATCTGACTTCCAAAGTCCAACTCTCCCTCCCCTGTTTCATTGTTACCATCTGTTATGTGACCTATTTAAGTACTTTCCTACACATTGTTTTCCATATATCTGTAACACTAAGTGCCCACCCAGCAAACCAGTATTCACTTAAGTAAACCTCCCTTACTACAAATTGTCTCCTGCTCATTTTCCCAGAGCTCCCATCTACTCGGCACCCTCAATACACTCTAAAGGGAACCTGAGTTAATCCTGCTCCATCCTTGGAAGATAAGAGATTTAGTTTACTGTTTTGGACTTCAGTTAACTGTTTAGAATGCTACTTTTTTGTTTTTGTTTTATTTGTTGATTTTGCCTTTAAATCATTTTAAAGTTGTTTTGTTGTACCATTAAACTCACAATCTTTTTGGTGCTTTTACATCAAGAAGTTAGCAGTGCCTTGTACAGACACAAATGTCCAGAAAGTAAATTTTATCTATAAAACTACACTTAGAACTGAAACTTGTAACTTAGTGTGGCTAAAACAAAGCCATTCCACAGAGACAAGTTTACATTAGTTAGTTTGCACATTAAACAACACTACTATCACATTTTAGCACAATCTAACCTAGTCTAGTGCCAAACCCCAGAGACCATCCAAGGAGACCTATGTTTAAACCCAGTCCACAACCTACAATATCCCATAGAAATACATATCTGGATAACACGGTTAGGCTTCAATACGGAATTTTCAAATGTCTCCATAGCCAGCTTAGTAGATATGGGCGTCAAGAGACAATGCAGCAATTCTCTCATGTTCACAGACAACAATTTAATCCTTAAAGAAAGAAACACAGTATGCAAGAGGTACACACATGCAATTTCCCTACCAAAACAAAAAATTGCAAACAGACAAGATTGCCAAGAGCACACACACACACACACACACACACACACGCACACACACACACACACACACACACACACACACACACACACACACACACACACACACACACACACACACACACAGTGTCCAACATATACATGGAACAACTTTTGCTGAGGCACTAAAAAGCAATCTTCCCAAACCTCAAAGACCTCCTAAGCCTATAAATGGGAACACCTATCCTCAGCAATGTCTAAAGCACTCACCAAAAGCACCACCAAACATTGCACATAAGCATACATGCAGTGGTGCCCAAGAGCAAAGCCCATGAGGCCAGCAAACACATTACCCAAAACTCTTGTTATAGGGACTCCATTGTATGATACACAGATGCCCCACTAACCAGGCTGAACAAACAGAAGATAATGATTAGTTGCTTATCTGGAGCCAGGATCCACCAAGTTACACACAAACTCTAGTCACTACATCACACGCACCACTATGATTCTGTCATAGTCCATGTGAGCACTAATGACCTGAGACATACTTCCCTGGACTATATGAATAGAGACATTGTTGATCTCTCTCAATATGTACATGCCTTATATTGAGCAGCATTCTACCTTAACCAAGGATGATGCCACAAAATAAACACAAAAGATGACTGACTTAAATAATTGTCTTAGTTTCTGGTGTCTTTCCAGAGGGAAATTCAATATCTGTCAGCACAGGAGGACATAGTTAACAAATCATGTTGCTTTGTAAAGGATGATCTGCACCTGTCTCCCCTAGGCTTTTGAATATTGGCTAAAACGTTATCCAATCCCTCAGAGCCTTTTTAGGCAATGCCAAATTGACAAATGTTCTGGCATAACAAATAAAACCCAAAGAAACCTAAAGGTGATATAGAGAACATTCAGACACTGGACTCTACCCAGTTTGGATTTGTTAAAATAAATTCATGCCTACTAAACCTGGTGGACTTCTTCGAGAGGCCCACTAAGGTAATGGATGAGGAGAAAATGGTGCATGCCACCTACCTACATCTGGCTAAGGCATTTAACACAATATTCCACTAGGGTACAGTTAACAAACTCACCAAACTAGGCATAAACCCCTACATAACTCACTTGGGTGCCAACTGGCTCACAGACAGGACCCAGGAAGTTAGAATTTGTGAGACTACCTCCACTAAGAGACTGGCCACCAGCAGAGTAACTCAGGGTCCTAAGCTGGGAACCACGTATTTGGCATCTACTTCTCAGAGGTAAAGGCTAATATCAAGGGCCTTCGGCTGATCAAGTTTGCAGACAGAGCATCATAGGCTCCCCTGTGACACAAGTATCTTGCAAGAGACTCTAACACAGACAGATGACTGGCATCAAAGTCACAGATTAAAACTCAAAGCCAAGAAATTAATTATAGTATCTTTTGGGAAAACTGCTACCCAGGCTAATTACTCTATCAATAAGACACTCTCTAAGAGTTGACCTTGGTAGTCAGGTATCTGGGAATGTATGTAAACAGTAATCTGGCCTTTAACCAACATGTAGCCAAGCCAAGGTAGTAAGAAAATCATTCTATGTCGCCCAACTTAAAATTAAGAGCATGGCATCCAAGTCCAAGGAAGTCATAGTGCCCCTTTAATCAACCCTTATCAGAACCATCGAGTATAATGCCCCCTTGGTGTGTACCTGACCAGACATATGCAACAGCTGGAATGCTCATAAAGGGTCCTTACCAGGAGAATCCAGGATATAAACACATTGCCCTGTACTTGTGTATTCCTGGCATACAAGGATCCTTGGATCAAGATTTGATGGACCTTTTGCATATCCACAAAATGAACACCATCAGTGATATAAATAAAAGATGTTGGTGAGACAAATGTGTCTCAGAGGATTCACATCCATGCAAACAGAATCCATTCCTAACCCATTTTAAGTGTAACTTTGACCAATGGATGGGAAATCAGAAATGTACACTGTGTCTGGTCCCCAAGTGTCAGATAGAGGCAGATAGTAATGCCAAAATTAACACCACCCCCACATAACCTCTAGAAACTTCCTAATTAACATACTCCCATCTAATAAATGCCCATGATACACAGGGACACAATTGGGTTGGGTTGCACGGCTAGGCTTATAAAGGCTCTGGTGGTCTCATATCTATATATCTATATCTGTATATATATATATATATATATATATATATATATATATATATATATATATAGCTATACATATACATACATACATCACACACACACACACACACACACACACACAGCTATCATAAACTATGAGTCTATTTCCAAAATATCACATTTAGAAATATTTTTAATGATTTCTACCTAAAACTTGGTGGATGGCCCAGTAGCTATTACGGGATCCAAAATTTAAAGGGAGTTCAAATGTTAACAGCCAGATGTCTGTATAAGTGCAGTGAGTTTCTGTGCAGCCAGCATAGTTGCTATGTCCCTGCAGTCATTTCTTTTATCCAAGTCAGAATTGTATCCTCAAGCAGAGCCTCGATGGTGACTGGACACAACAGCATAACAATTACTCATGGACATGGATAAGCAGTCTAGAAAATAAATACTGGCCTCTTGTGGAAACTAGTGTCCAGCAACCAAGTCCAATGTAAATGTCAACACTTTTTCTCATGTAAGGAGCTTCATCAGAGCCAGGAAATAGTCAATGGTTAAATACCAATTAGCCCAGATTAAAAATAAAAATAAAAAATATACCATATTTAAGTAAACCTGCAGACCCAATCTCAGAGCTCAGGCTATGATTACAATAAAATGTAATAAAAGTCAGACTGTTTCAAATGACCCCATTCTACATTGTGCCCCTCCACACCACAGATGAGTGAGCAATACCCAAAAGCATTCATATAATAACAAGAGAGTTAACAGTCATAATTTAATTGTCATAATCTTGGAGTTTGGGAGAAGACCAAAATACTGGTCTCTGAACCCCTGTGGTCTTCCTTCTGTACCTGTCTCCTCTGTACATTTTCATTCTTAGATATCAGCGTGAACTAGCATATTCCCTAAATTAACTAAAAAGAAATATAATCCCCCCTATATGCATATACTAATTTCTTCAGTATGATACTTAGTGGCCTTCAAGTTTGTATTACATGACCTTTTAAACCACAAATGTGTATTTTCTGCATCTATACAAACCACATTATCTGCTGTATTTCTTTGCATGTCTGTATTGCAACTACAGTTGACATCACTTCTCATTTCAGTCTTTCAGTCTTTGTCATTAAGAGATGGTTTTGTTCAGTTCCACAAGAACATTTTTCAGTACTGGCCTCAAGAGTGTAACAGTTCTCTTTATGGTTCTTTCTCTCAACAGAGAAGGCTATTAAGTTATATTTTCTCCCATAATAGACATTTCATACTGCCTGTATGTATGCTTACACTTGCACATGAACCTATAGTACTTCGTTTTAAGTTGTAAACAAATAACATTTGTGTTGCTTCAGTAGGCATGAAATGGACAGCTTCTCTGAAGAACAAATCTGGATACTTCCTCTCCACATTCTGTTATTCACTTATGCTGCTTATGGTCTGTGTAGTATGAATACATGATATTATTATTTTACTAAACAACCTGTACTTTACTATATAAGGAGATTTTGCAGAACATCTGGGCATGGCCAAAGTGAACACTGGCAAATAATGGTTAAGTTACTTCTATACAAGTAAATACTGAACATGGAAAATTATGTGATGCCCTTAGTACAAGTGCAGCTCCACCTGGAAAAGAGAAATGATTTTAGTACTTTCTTGAACAGAGTAATTTTAGGGAGAGTCCTAAGATTAAGAGATAGATTTGCTCTGAGTAAAGCAAGTGACCACTGTAATCTGTGGATTTTCGAGGGTTTGGCAAACTGTTGGGATTGTGACCTGAAGTTTAATGTGTAACTGTGCCTCAGAACGAGAGTCTGAAAAGTAAGACATTTATCACATGTGTTGTGGCCCAAAGTGAAATAAATGAATAATTCCAATCTACCTACTTTTAAAGAAGTATATAGTGGTGTGTTTCACAAGGAAGAGTGGCAATTAACTGCATACTTGCTGTAAGTACTTTACTGTACATTTTATCATTTCCGATAGCTTACAGTCCATTTTATGTAAAACATGTTTATCATACTATAATTTGATATGTCAGACATGCAAATTTTCACCAGAATTAGTTGGTTTATTTGATTTGAAAAGCATACTACAATAAAAATAGAGAAACAGCTTATTGAATTTAATTCTGTTAGCATTCTCTTCCTGTAACAGTACTGCTTTCTGGTTCACTTTTCATATTTGGCTTCATTAAAGCTAACGGCACAAGTTTTTGCAACACTTACTGTGAAAAAAGTGTATGGCTAGAATTAGTATTTCTAGTTTTGCTAAAATGTTTCCAATATAATAAAAGTTCAACAGAACTTCATCAGCAGTTTAAAACCTGAGCTTACACAACAAATATGACTAAACATGATAGTGGTATAACTGCAATGCTTCATTGAATAAAAGTATTGTTTTCAACTCCCAAAACACAAAAGATGCAATGCTTTTGAGGTACTAGATACAAATACAGCATACAGTTCCAAAGATTATCTATCTTTTGACATATTGCAGTATAAGACCAGGTTTAAAAAACATGCAGAATCCTCTTTCAACTGCTATCAGGACAGAGGTTAATGTCTATAGTATCAGCCATTTGTTATTTATACAGTCCATTCAGCCTGTGTTAAGAATGAAAGTATGCATTATTTTCTTTTGATAGTTCACTGGAATGTATGCCATACTATTCCACCAATATCTTCATTCTTTGTATTTTGTACTCCTGTTTTTCTACTCAAACTAATGTCCAATACTGATGTATTGGTGCTAAATGTAACTTTATTGTAGAATACTGGTGAAAAATGCTTCCTCATTTTAAAATATCTGTAATTTATTTGCTAAAAAAATAATTTTCCACTGTCAACTGTTTTTATAGCTCTCTATGAGCTCAGGTCATGATAGAAAACGGTCAAAAGATAAGTCCACTCACTAATTCATCAAACAGTAATATAATAAATACATAAAAATTTACAATGTTTGGTGTCATTTCATTAACTATATCAGGTATGCAGTCATATCCACCCAGACTTATAAACTCCTGTTTAGTATAACAGTATTGTAACATATCAGTCAAACAGTGTAACATGCTTGTGAATATGCACATTTACTAGACCATAAGCAAAGAATGGTGTATAATGCTGATACACAAGTATACTTACATACTATTAAACATGTAAATACTACAAAAAATTTATAATTTTGTTACATTAACTTGTATGTGCATGGGGTAGCTAAGTAAAATTGGAGTCACCCAGGGACTGTGTCTGTCCTTAACACTGATGGGATTGCATTATTTAGACATTACATTTCATACACATTAGTAAAATAGGTTTTGCAGACCACTTTCTGGTTTTCCATTTGTACAAGCAAAGTTTGTGGAATTTAACAGAATGATAACATGCATGCATAATCATTTGAAGAAAAGCTGTAGTTCTGTACCTTCTACATTTTATTTCCATGTCAGCCACTAAATCATTTTATTCAGACTGCAGAAAGGCATTCATTTTCACACCTTATCATGCCTTAATGCAGTCCTGGAGATATGCATTTTCTGGCTGAAAAAATGTTACTTCTCTCAAAAATTTGTATTCACATAGGGGACGATGTAGGGTTATTACCCTATAAATTCTGTTAGATGTCGGCATGTATGCCTCATTAGCAATGTCTAAAGAATCAATGACTATAATAAGGATTGAAATTAAATTCCACCATCAATTTCACTGACGATTCAAATTATCTAATTATTTTTTCTTACAAATATACTTTGTCTGCACATTAAAATACATTCTGTAGATAATACATTTTTAAACTGATTAACTGCATAAAAGTCACACCTTACTTCATTTTTAAGAAAATGACTACTACTGTAGTCCTTCAAAATATTTTTACTGGTATTCATAAAACAACTTAAGGCAGGCTGTTCAGGTCACTGTTGAATAATGTACAATTTCCCTTGTGGCAAGTAGGCAGTGAAAGAACCGATGCATTCATAGTATTTAGATTTGGGATTAGTGATACAGTTATTAAAATGTGTAAGAGTTAGCAGAATAAAGGAAAGCAGAAGCTGGTTGAATCCTGAAAGGAGAGTAGAATTCTCTATTGCATGCTCTCAAAAGTGTCTAGTGCCTTCAGCAACTGTCAACATCCAGCATTCAACTTTACAGATTGTGTTAGTGACAATCGAATATACAGACAGCATTGTCAGCTCTTTCAGAAAGTACAGTTGTGTAAGATGAGCTTAAATTAACAGTAAATGTTTGAATGATCATTGGTGCAGTAGTCTTATGTATACAGGTTATATCATGCCAAGGACATAACAGCTAGCCAGTTTCCAAAGTATCTGGGCAACGGCCACTCTCCCAAACTGTCAAACAGCTTGTGTTGGGATGACTAAAAAGAAGTTTGTGAGTGAAGCCCGTGAGATCTTTCCTGTCAGCAGACAGAGGAAGACTGAGCCCTGGAAGGCCAATACTAGCAATAACAGAAATAAATGTCCACATTCTGACATAAAAAAACACACCAAATACAATGGGAATTGAGGGAGGAGGGAGGGAGTGGCTACTGCAGCAATGATCCGTTGAACATCTACTGTTATGGTAAGTTCAACTTACACGACTGTACTATGTTCTTCATATTGACTATTGCTGTAGTAGCCCTAGGTATATGGATAGATTACCACAGCGAAATATATTTGGCAGTTGGATGGAGAATTGTCCAGGAGCCACTGGAGAATGGTCCTAGCAAAGCCTGATCTACACCTTGAGATGGAATCAAGCATATAGTGTTTTGTAAAAGTATGTACAGTGGTCCAAGTAGCAGCTTCTAGAATCCAATCCTTCAAAAAAAACATAGCTGAAGCCAAGGCCTTGGAAGAGTGGGCCTTGACCCTGCCTGGAATAGATTTGCTACAGTGAATATAATAATAGTCTTAGACAACCATTTGGAAATAGTCCTGTTTTGACTCAGATTTTCCATTCTTCTTGCCTTCACAAGAAATGAACAGTTGATCCACAGATCAGAAAGATTTAGTTCTGGATCAGAAAGATTTAGTTCTGTCAGGCTAGAACCTGAGTTGTTTGTGGATATCCAAGGTATGGAGTATCCCTTCTACCTCATTTTTAGGTTCAGGAAAGAAAACGGGGGGATGGATAGTGTGGCTTAAAGTAAACTCAGATACCACTTTAGACAAAAAAGACAGATTAGTTCTCAAAGCAACCCTTTCCCTATGGAAAATGAGGTAGGACTCACCATAAGAGCTTGCAATTCAGATACCCTTCTTGCAGAGGTCAGAGCAATCAGTAAATCTGTTTTCCATGTTAAGAACCTCAACTCAGCCAGATCAGCTGGTTCAAATGGAGTAAGTGTCAGCTTCTCTAATATAAAATTAAAATCCCAAGGACCTCGTATGCAAAATCCCTTTGCAAAACATTTTGACATGAGGCTGCCTTGAAATAGGAAGATCCATGGGTAGACATGCTTAAATGGCCAATAAATGAACCTTGACAGAAGAATAAGAAAGGCCATAGGATAGTATATCACATTAATATTGTAAAACCAGAGAACAACTAGCCCTGGATGGGTGCTAATTATGTTGTTGGCACCAAACAGAAAACCTTTTCCATTTGTTAATATATAATTTTCCAGTAGCCAGCCTTCTTACCCCCATTAGTGCCTGCTGCATGTCCCCATAAAACAGGTGTCTAAAAGGAATTTAGACCCTATCATCCAGGCAGTCAGCTGAAGATGACTGATGTCAGCGTGAATCAAACAACCTGTTCTTGTGTGAGTAGATACATTCTTTGAGGAAGCTTCTGGTAATTGCCCTCAGCCATTTCCAAAAGAAGGCAGATTCATGACTGCCTGGGCCAGAAGGGAATCCACAATGATCTTGGGGGATTACTTCCAAATCTTTAGAATTAATTTTGTTAATTATCTAAGAAAACCACAAAACGGAGGTGAATCAAAACTGTAAATCCAAAAATGAAGGAAAGGAAATGCCACGGAAGCTCCAAGTTCAAATTGTATAGTTTTTAATTCACGACAGCCAAAAACATTAAATCCACAACACAGAAACACAGCAACGGAAAGGCACCAACATAAACGATGTTAATTATCTCTTAACAAATGGCAAAGGTTTCCTGTTTGGTGCCAACAACATAATCAGCACCCATCCAGGGCTAAATATCACTGGAAAGGCATACAGGAACATTTCTGTCCAAAGAAAATGTATCTGTCTTCCAGGACTTCTTGTATGGAGTCTTGGAAAATTATTTTGCCAGTTGAATGTTCAGACAAAAGGCAAACAGGGATACTTAAGGAACTCCTCACAGAAGGAACTCCTCACAGAATGATCAAATTTTGGAAGACTCCCTGATCTAATTTCCATTGGTAAAGGTTTCCATTGTCCTACTCAGCTGGTCTACCACATAATTTTTGATGGAATGAAGGATGACTGTAGAGTGAGACTGTGACGTGAAGCTATACCCCAATCTAACATGGCTTGTCTGCAGAGGGAGTATGACCTGGTTTTCCCTTGCTTGCTGATGTACCACATGAATGTGGTATTGTCTGTTACCACCTGAAGAGGTCCCAGGGACCAAAGATGATTCAGAGAGTTGAGTGCCCTGATCAGGGCAAGCATCGCCTTGATATTTATATTCTTACTTTTGTCCTTGGTGTTTTACACCCTCTGCACTTTTATCTCACCTGAAACTGTTCCCCAGGCAAAGTCTGAACAGTTTGTGGTGACTAATTGCTTTGGAGCACAAGGGAAAAGGTGAGATGTGTTTAAAATATCTGTTGTCTCCACCAACATAATTCTCTTCTGACAAACCCCAGTCCTGAGATCTGAAAAGATAAAGGGTACTGATGCTGGGACTGAAGAGATTGCAAATACCACTGTATCTTTCTCATGTGGGATCTTGCCAGGGGTATTGTAAGAATCATAGATGTGGTGGGACCCAAAATTCTGAGGTATTCACTTGGAGTGACTGAAGTCTGAGTGAGAAACCTTAGAAATAGATCTGTATAAAGATCTGTTTTTTATTGTGGAAGAAAAGCTCTTTGAACTGAGGTGTCTATTTGACATCCCAGGAATGCAGTCCTGTGTGAGGAAGTCAAGAAAGATTTTTGAATGTTCTCTTGGAATCACAGCTAGTGTATGAGATCTCTCACCCAAGAGTGAGAGAGCGAGATATTCCTGACACTTTGAAAAAGACTCTGCAAAGATAAGCAAGTCATCTAAATATAGAAAAATGTGGATAACCTGTAGCCTGCAATGAACTATAATTGGAACTAGATACTTTGTGAACACTCTTGGTGCAGTGGATAGTACAACGTGTAAGGCAGAGAACTGATAATATGACCCAGACACACAAAACCTTAAGAAGTGCCTGTAGTCTGGTTGAACAGGGATGTGATGATATGCATTTTTTAAGTCAAGGGCTAGCAAGAAACTTGAAACAGGAGGAAGAGGTATCAGGATGTGAAGTGACATATTGAGTTTGGGCACTATCACAAACAGGTTTAGGAAATAAAGATAAAGTACTGGTTCCCAAGCATTTTCTTTCTTTGGCAATAGGAACATCTCTGAATAAAACCACTGCCCCACTTGGCAAGGAGGAACTAGTTCCGTCACTCTGTGGGACAGCATGTGATGAAGAGATTCTGATCTGCAGGATGAGGAATGACACCTTGGAAAGTAGGAATTTCCTCCCACTGACATCTGTAACCCTGATGATTATTTCAAAACCCATTTGTCTGAAACAATCTGATGCCAGACAGAAAAATGGAGATTCAGATTTTCTGGAAGAGAAAAGTGCTCAGGGTGGAAGGGGGTTACAAGGTCTCTTGAAAAGTCATTCAGACTTGTTGGACATGCCTCTCAACCTCTTAGAGTAGGAAATCTGGACAAAGCCATAAAAAAGTGGTACAAATAGGGATAATTTTGAAATATTGCTCTTAGAAACTTAGAAAGGTGATAGAATAACAGGTTTTGCATTAGCATGGATTTTCTTAAGGGTATGAAGTCTAAAACTCAAATGTCTGTTATTATTTTCTAACTTTAATCTTTAATGATTTGCCACTAATTTGTCAGAAAGCCACAATTTTATTAAAAACGGACCAAAAATATAAGGTAAAAATCTGGACATTCTGTGAAAATCTGTACAGTTGAGAGGTATGTTGTTGGATCATCCTTGGTTTTGGGAGGTTAGAGGCTTCTGTTTAGAACCTATTTCTTCTTAAATGTCTGTTTATGTGTATTTTGTTAAGAATGTTTATTCTGCTTTTTGCCAAACTTGGCTGAGGAGTTACAGAATCCCTTACAAAACTGGAAAAAGAGGGCTGAAAAATCTTGGAGATTCCCTGAATCAGCTTGCCCCTTTCATCACACTTTTTGATCACCTCTGCAGCAGAGGGGCCAAAACTAAATTTCTGTCCAAGGTAGAATTTAAAAACTCATTTTTTACATAATCTGGGAGGTTCTTAGAATGCAGCCAAGCAAACCTCCTTAAAGCTGTACCAGTGGCCATAGCCCTGTAAGAAGTATCAACAGAATCATACACACACTGCAAACAATGAGTAGTGACATATACAACAGTAGAAACTAAGTTATTTAAGGGATTTTTTTCTTAGAAAAAGAAACAATAGATAAAACACTTCTCATACTTTAACAATATGTCAGAAAAAAAAAACTTTAACATATGAGCCTGACAATGTAAAATTCTGAAAATTAAAGTTGCAGAAGTATACACTTTTCCCCATAACACTTTTTCCCCCATAACTATCAATAATTTTCCCATCCTTATTGGAAAGAGTAGAACTGGAATTAACTAGCTTAGCAGCAGTGGAGTCAGCTACATCTATAGCTGCTGGCTTAGGTTTGAGGACAGTGTACAAATATTTTAAGATTGATGAACTTTATATATATCCTATCTTCCTTTTTAGGGATAACTGGTTGGCTATTACGAATATTGCAGGCAGTAAGACACACATCATCTAAAGCAGATAAGAAAGAAGGAATGGATGTAGGTTCTGAAAAATCCTTCTCTAACAACCCATAGTATTTCCTGAGGGACTGAGAAACCTCAATGTTCTCCCACTGAAAACACTTGTACATTCTAGCAATGGTCTCAGAGAAAGAGAAATCATCACAAGAAGAATCAGAAAGTTCTCCTCTGGGTCTTGACCAGAAATCTGAGGACAAAACCCAAATCTATCCCTGCCTCTTCCTGTTCAGATTCAGAATCTTGAATTTCTTCAAGAAAAGAGGCATCCCTCTTTCTTTTATCAGAAGCTATTCTACAAGAAGGCTCAACAGCCTAACTTAAACCCTGAGCCAGTCTCAGAAAACTACTCATAGCCAAAGAAATTTGAAGAGGAGTAGACACGTTTGGTTTCCTGTTTCTTTTTGACAGGAAATAGTGCGGCCAACTGTGTTAAAAATGTCAGCCACTGCTTCCCCAGGAATGGGTACAGCATTCTGACACAACAGGGAAACCTCCCCTGTTCCCTCTGGCAGTACCAACAACAGTGGTTTTTCCTTGCCCACTAAGGGGACCCCCAACAGCTTCAGAGGATGTGGTTAACCCCCAGTCCATAGTGGCTGAAGGTGCTACACCACAGAGATCAAGGGTAAAAGATGAGTGGTCTGATATACAATATATGGCCATAGCAAAGTCATCCACCTGCGCCTGAAGCAAATTGCTAGCCAGCTTTGGTGGAAAAGGCTGTTTGCTTAACTTTGTCTTTGTGTGGTTGGAAGAAGGACTGACTGTGGGATGATAATTTCATGGTCAAGCCAAAAATGGTGCCTCTTTCCCAGGGGTGAATAGTAACAAATGCCTGTAAAACTACCAGTCCACAAAAGTTACTTTTTTGACAGAAAGAACACAGTAAAAAACACTTGTAAGCAGTATGGCAGCCCCCACGAAGGAAAAATAAACAATTTCTCCACAGAAAATATGTTAATTAGTTTACACTACTATTAAACTGACAGAAAAAATGAGTGCTCTATTTAAAATTGCATTATAGTCTCAAGACAGTCTGTTAAAACACAACACACTTAGCTTTAAAATAACTTTCCTGAACAGAAAAGTAACAAAACATTAGTAAATATAAGGAAACAGAAAATAAAAATAAATGCTTAAAGTCCTGGACCCCACCACGAAGAAACCAGCAGGCGAAACGTAAAAACATCACTCTTTATTGCAGAAACTCCACACGATTAAGCGCTTTCATCCACTAAAACGTGGACTTCATCAGAATACCTATTACTGTCAACTAATTTTTTTTCAAAGAGATTATGACTTTAGCAAATTGAATGAAGCACAAAGTACTGCGGAGAATAATAATTCTGTACCTACTGGAACATTGAAAGACCTTATTTTTACTTTTGGCAAAAAAATAGGAATAATAAAAGGTATGAAGTTGGACATTGCATATCTTAATCAGTGTTTACTGTTAAATATTGTCCCAATGGGACTGCATTTTTTTAAATCTCTTATGGGTGTAAAAGTTACTGAACAAACATATCAAGAATTTAATCAATTATTTAACCAATTTGGATTTGATTATATGAAGTTGTTTTATTTATTTATTTTATTTAATTTTACATTTGTTGACCAGGCTAGTCTAACTGGATATATGTCCATTTCCAGTAGAGACCCGGGGAGAAAAGCTCCACATGAAACAAAGCAGAAATTTGCAACTACAGATACAGTTCACTTGTCAGACACAATAGTTGTATACAAGGTAACATAGTAATTATGACAGATAAACAAAATAAAAGTTTTTTTTTTTTGACTAAACACTAGTAGAATAAATAATGTATTTAGAAGGGTGTGAGACATTTGAAATCAAAGTTGTGCATATGTCACAGAAGAAAATATAATTATTTACAAGGCAGGGACACAAATTTAATGGCAGTGACTTATATAAAGCAGTGCCACATTTGTAAAGGCCTTCATGGGTACAATTATCCTGATCTATATTAATCTCAGACAAGAATTAATTTTGTACAGTCTCTGGATAGCTATATGAGCAGATTAACAGAGGGGAGGGAGGTAATGGTCTTAAAAGTAGTTATGAGGTCAGTAGTATTTAATGATAGACTTTGGGATAACAGGAAGAGGGATGTTAGTCAGGGTTGGTACAGGGACATAGCCAGTGGGTTTTAAGGTATATTTTGAGTTCCTTTTTGAATAGTGGAGTTGAAGAAAGAGATGTGAGTTCAGTAGGAAGTAGGTTCCAGGTTTTTCCCACAATGTTAGAGAAAAGGGAATCCCCTGCTTTATTGTTGTTTTTTTTTTGTCTAGATACCGGTAGTTTATTTGTTGAGTGTATTTGATTAAGATTTTTATATGGGGTGATTAGACTTGTGAGTATTGGTGTCTTGCATGGATGATAAAGGGTCTTATGGGCAATAATGAGTTGGTGGAATAGAATTTGATTATGCATCTCCAGCCAACCCAGTTGTTTCAGATTTTGGCAGTGGTGGGTTCTAAAAGGGGAGCCAGTTGCAAATCTGGCAATGTTATTGTAGGAGGTTGCCAGCTTGTTGAGGTTGCTTTTAAATAAATTAGTGTATATAGGAGAGGCATAGAAGAGAGTAGAGTTAAGGTGGGTGTGGGCAATAGTAGTTCTAGCTATGGGAGTAAGGAAGGGATTAATTTTATAGCGCAAACCTAGTTTTCTGTTAACTGACTTTATTGTGGTGTTGATATGAGTATCATAGTTATGGTTGTGTCCATTGTTACTCCTAAGAGTTTGTTGATCAAAAAGAATGATGAAAAATTGTGTATTTTGATGAATGAGGTAGAGAATCTTAACACAGTGATTGTGAATGATTTATTGTTTGCACAATGGGAGAAACTGTATGTTAAACAATTTAATATTGTGGAAAAGAAGACATAACCATATATGTTAAAAAGACTAGGAAAATTAATAGGGATGTTGAGCAGTTTAAGAAGGATGTAGCCTATCCTTGGAAGGAATACAAGAACGGCTTTACAGAAGAGGGTGGGGGGAGGTAATTATGAGACACTGAGAAACAATAGTTTGGACCAAGTGTATTTTGAGTCAGATGAATACTATGTGGGGGATAGATTCAATTTTCAGAGGGGGTGGAAACAGGAACAACATCCAAAATGGAAAAAAGACTGGAAGTGGAAACAGAACAGGCAACATGAAACATACAGGTACCACAAGAATCAAGTATGGGGGGAGAATGTGAGACAGAGATAGACTTTGAACGAGGGAGACATATTGTCTCTGGAAATATTGTTATTGAAGGTGTAGCTAATAGTTTGAACAACTTTAAAATTTATAACTACTCTAATTTAGTGTTAGGAACTGAACATTTTGAATTATTATCCAGAGGTATGTAATACATACCCAAAACGGGTTTACATCTTGTCGACTGTCTAAGTGAGATCAAATTGTTCTTAAGGAAAAAAAAGTGTATACGTTCCACCTACACATCCTAGTGTAGTGGTATATGTGAAAAGGGTCATAAAAGACATATATAGACTTCAGAACAACATTAGAGCTAGGACATTTAAGAGCAACTTAGGTGATGAGCAAAGTACTTTAAAGGAACTTAAGGAGGATCACAACATCAGAGTGATGAAACCTGATAAGGGGGGGCATGGTTATATATGATGCTTTAGAATACACTACAAAAATGTATGAGATACTTCAGATGTCTGGTAATTACGAAACAGTTTCTATTAATGAAATTCACATAGCGTACAAATGCACTGATATGTATTTAGAGGAATTCTTATTAAACAATCGGATTACCTTAGACACTTACAACTTTCAGAAGTTGAATATCCCATATTGGCCACCATTGTAGGAATACCTAAGATTCACAAAAGTGTTAACAACCCCCCTTTCATCCTATAGTTTCTGGTAGCCATTCTAAAACCTTCCCTATAGGTGTAGCCATACACAAATGGTTGAAACATTTATATGGGAAAATACCCCATATGGTTAAAGATTCATGGTAATTCCTGGGTAGCCTAACCCCTAACCTTTGGAAAGAGGGATTAATTTTTACAACTATTGATGTTGTTGATCTTTTTTCATGTATTCCCAAACAACAAGAGTTGGAGGGCTTTTGTAACAGCATAAGACAATATGGTAATTTGGACTGTGATTATGTCAACCTTATTCTGCAATGTATGTAGATTGTGCTTGTCCATAATTACATATACTTTGAAGGTGAATACTACTGACAGACCAGGGGGGTAGCCATGGGGACTGTTTGTGCCCCCATATTTGCCAACCTGGTCATGCTGGATTGGGAAAACACCTACATCTTCAAAAGTGCATTTTTCAAGTACATTCGACACTACTCCAGATTTTTGGATGACATTTTTATCCTTTGGGATGGCTCCCAGGAGAGTCTAAATTCATTTATGGAATACATAAATGGTACTAGTACTTTTCTGAAATTCACCCATACAAGTAATATGTGGGGTATAGCTTATCTGGACACCTATATATCAAGTGACTCTAGTGGATTTAAGTCTCGTATACACAGGAAGAACACATTTTTCCAATAGCTACCTTGAATTTTCGAGTAACCATCCAAGAAAATTAATGAGGAATATTTTTAAAGGACAGTGTATAAGGGCAGCTCGAATGACATCTTTGTATATGGATATGGTTGACGAAAATAAATATATCAGCTCCTTATTTAGAGAAAGGGGATATCCAAAATACAGGTTGGAAGATGTGAAAAAGTATGTTATGAGGGAATGGGGTAATAAATATCCACCCTTACCAGGGAAGGAATGTAGTTACAGAGTCAAAGGACACTAGTATTAACTATCAAAGAGCTTGTATAATAGAATTTACCCCCCATGCGGATCAAGTAAAATAGATTCTAACTAACAATTGGAATATTTTGATGGCAGACAATGAAGTCAGAGAAATCGTAGGTGAAAAGCCCATATTTGTTTACAAGATGGGCTGTAATATTAAGAAAAATTTGGAACAAGGTAGTGTCACAGTAGGGGTATTGGTGCACTGATTAAACATACAAGGAGATGTGGTAGCTGCAACCAATGCCATGCTATTTTGGAAGATGTTGGTGTTGCATTAGAAAATGTGAATAAAACTAGAATTACATTTAGGCAAAGGAATTGTAATTCAAAGGTTGTGATTTATATGGCAAAGTGCATGGCATGTTCATGCTACTACATAGGGAAAACTGAGAGGTGTCTTAAAAAAAGAATTTACGATCACCTGTATAATATAAGGAAGAAGGATAGTAACAATGCCCTATATAGGCATGTAGAGAAAAGTGGGGAAGGTCATTTTTTAAGTTTGCCATACTAGAACAAGTTAGGATAGACCCTAGAGGGGGTAATTTTAAAGCCATATTAGGTTATAGAGCGGTGAAGTGGCAATTATTGACTGATGCCTCTACTTTACCCAGTCTTAATGACCATATATATATATATATATATATATATATATATATATATATATATATATATATATTAAACCTATTTTACAAGTACAGAATTAGGTATGTACAAATGTAAATTTATTTTAAATATGGTTTATTTCAAGGAATACTATTTGAAATAATACTATGGTGTAATAAAATGAGCCTGTATAATTCATCAATATTCTCTGTCAAATGACATTGATAAGGACATATATTGTAAAATTAATGTTATTATATACAATATATGGTTTGCATGGTTTGTGCCTAACATTGATTTGATCTCATTCATTAATTTACTATTTTTACTAGTTTTTTGGACCCTAACAAACCTTCTGAAGCACACTTAAAGTCTGCCTAAAGACTGCTGTATGTATTTACACCTCTATCTTGCAAACTTTTGTGTGGTGTTTGTATGTGGTCTAGGATAGGGCCCTGCCTCGTGTCTGCCAGCGGCTTACCAGCATCCAACGCTCTAGTTTTCTCCTGTCCAATTCTGTACCAACTGTTAGCTCTTTCAGACTGTAATACTACTATATTCTTTTAGGTACATACTTCCACTTGCAGTTTGTTCTGCCCTCCAGAATTGTAACTCAGAGTATCCCCTTACTCTCTCCCCAGACTTCACTAACTCACCCTTCCAAACTTATACTACTTAGTCTCTCTTATATCTTGACTGATTGTTTCCACTCCTGCTCTTTTCTTTCTCTGTTTCTACCCGCTCCGTTCGCCCTGCGGGCTCACTCCGCTCCCCTACCCTACCCCCAATTCCCACCCACCCCCAGTGGTACTAACTTTATACTTCTATGACCACACCCCTCTTTTCTAACACCCAATTACAACTTGACACCAATTACTCTTATCCAAACACACCCACCCAGCAATAGCTTACTCCACCCTCACATTTTCACTGTAGGTCTCATACTCACTCCACTACATTCTTAGTTCTTACCCTACCTAGTATTACTTCCTATCTCTTACATTCCATTTGCATCTACACTCTTTACCACTTCCACTAACCTAACTTATCACAGCTTTTCACTTCCTACTCTCCAATCTCTACTATACTCTACCTCATAAACTAACCGTTACCACTTCACATAGAATCCCAACATCTGCTCTCAAATACTCTCTTTCCCTCCACAGGGTCACCTGCTCTATACTCCTTTCCACTTCAGGCACTGTGACATAACCTCACACCAAGTCTCTCTACTTTTGATATTTTGCCTATTTATATTCTAGCTCCAAATCTAATACCTCTACTCACATTGAATCATGATAACTATTTCCAGACACACCCTACAAATGGCTATACTCTTAACTTCATTTGCAGTAGTCCTTACCACCACTTACCTAATCACCTTATTTGAAACAAAAAACCTCTACCTGCATAACTACTCACAAAAACAAACACTTACCCTTAACAACTCACTAGCCCAAGCCCACATCAATATTACCTCCACCTCCAACTACCTACAAGCTAAATATCACAGACTTACTCCCATAAAACTGAATCACCTTGTAGCAAAAATTAAAAATCCCACCCATCCTTAATCACAGCCACATACTTGCTCTCAAATATTCCTCCTTACAAGCTGGTGACATCCACCCTAACCCTGGCCCACCTAAACCTAACTTTTCATCTACTACACATTCTCCACCCAACTCCCTGATACCCTACTTAATTTTCCTAACTCCTTAAAATTGGACATCTTAACATTCAAGCTTAAATAATAAAATAACTCATCTCCATGCCCTTCTCAGTACTTACTCATTTGATATTTTCTGCCTCACAGAAACTTGGTTAAAACCTACAACATCTGACAATGAAATTACCCCACCAGGATATAACATACTAAGAAATGACAGATTAAAACGTAAAGGAGGTGGAGTGGCCTTACTCTTTATAAACAATCTTCTTATATCCTCTATACCCCATAACCCAACCCAAGATAACTCAGCTGAAATCTTGATCTCTAAATTTCAAATCAACTCCAACAAAGCTATATATATATTCTGCATCTACCTACCCCCTGGCCATAACATTACTAATATAGAAGATACCCTGTCCTGGATTTCCTCAACATACCCACAAGAAACTATTATTCTAGGAGACCTCAACACTGACTGGAATAGTATCAACAATAATAATCCCTCTTCTTATATCAACCTACATAACTTTAAACAAACTATTACCTCCACTACTAGAATCAACAAACCTAACAACAAAGAGACCATCCTAGACTGGATTCTAGTCAATAAACAAAGAGAAAACTATCAAGTAGGAACCCTGCCAGATGATATCAGCAACCATTTGCCCACGTACATCATCAGGCACAAAAACGACATAAACAAACCTCCCAAGTTTATTACTGCCAGAACCAAAAAACATTTTAATCCTGACTTATTTCAAATGGAACTAAATGCCTGCAACTGGAACCCCCTAAAAATCCTCCCACTAGATGAAGCTGTCAGCTACTTTAACCACAAATTCTTAACAATACTAGATACCCACGCACCCAAAAGATCTATCAGGATAAAGTTCAAATCTGCTCCCTGGCTCTCAAAAGACACAAAACAAAAATACTTATAAGAAACAAATCATGGGCTAAATGGAGAGCAACTAGAGATGTCTCAGAACACCTAAACTTTAGACAACTACGTAATACTACTAAAAAAGCCATACTCTCTGACAAACAAGCCTATTACAGTAAACTTCAACAGTCTCACACTAAGAATCCACAAAAATTTTGGACTGCCATTAATAACCTTCTTCAGCCCGGCCATTCTAGTACCCCTCCACCCCTAGAGTCAGATAACAAAAACAATCTAGAAATTGCCAATGCCTTCAATACCTACTTTACAGAGACCATGCAAACCCTGGCCACACAGCTAACTTCTACAAACACTAACCTACCTAATTCCCAACATGACAATCTTCCTACTTTCAAGATAAAACCCATCTCAATCTCCTTTATCCAGAAACTAATTCACAAGCTAAAACCCTGTTCACCCTCTGATGACAACCTTCCAGCTGAATACCTTCAACTTGCATCCAGAGCAATTTCTCATCCTGTAGCTATTCTCATTAACCGTACCATTTCTGAAAGCACTATCCCCAATCTTTGGAAAATCTCACACATCATTCCCTTACATAAAGGAGGCAACTCTAATGAGTACTCCAACTATAGGCCCATAGCACTACTCTCACCCTTAGCTAAGATCATGGAGAAATGTATCCATCATCAGCTAATAGACTACCTTACTAAAAATAACATCCTGGCCAGCTGCCAACATGGCTTTAGACCCTTTCACAGCACCACCACTGCCCTTCTATCTTTCACCAATACTATTAACACCAACCGGAACAATAACTACCTCTCATCTGCACTCTTCATTGACCTGTCAAAAGCCTTTGATATGGTCAATCACTCCCTACTTATAAATACCCTACAACCCCTCTCTCTGGATTCTAATTCTATCCTTTGGTTCAAGTCTTACCTCAGCAACCGAAAACAAGCTGTTTTGTGGCAAAATCACTTGTCTTCATATCTCCCTGTTTTACTAGAAGTTCCTCAAGGCTCTTTTCTAGGACCCCTTCTCTTCTCTCTGTTCATAAATGATCTTCATGTAGCTATTCCTCAATCCACCTGCATACAGTATGCTGATAATTCTACTATCATCTGTTCTGCAAAGTCTCTTCCTGAGCTGAAATCTCTAAGCCAAACTGTCTTCTCCATAGTAGAAACATGGTTCAAAAATCGGTGCTTACTCTTGAATGCCAAAAAAAAACAAATTACTTCTGATTACTCCCAACAACAAGACCCCTCCCATACACTTCTCCATCCTAGCTAGTAATGGAACCCTTATATCACCTGATCTGACCTGTAAGTTATTAGGAGTTACAATAGACAATAAACTCACTTTTGACAATCATATTAATAACACCATTAAGTCCGTTAACAGAAAATTAAGCTCCTTGTATAGGATAAGACCCTTCCTCACCCCAAAAGCAAGAACTACTGTTGCCCACTCTCATTTACTCTCTACCCTCCTCTATGCTTCTCCCATTTACACCAATTTAAAGCAAAACAATCTCAACAAACTTACCAAAGCCTACAACAGTATTGCAAGGTTTGTAACTGGTAAGCCCTACAGAACCCATCACTGCATTAACCTACATCAGCTAGACTGGCTTGAACTGCAAAATGCGCTGCTATTCTCTCAACTAACAACTGCTCACAAAATCTTCTACCTTCCTAACAACACACCTACACTAAACAATCTTATAACACCCTATAATAATCTTCATTCCCTACGCTCCTCTAATAAACTCCTAGCTTATATACCCAAATCTAACAACTTAGCTGGTGACTCCTTGTTCTCCACCACCACAGGTAAGCAATGGAACATGCTGCCACTCAACCTAACCTCTATTTCCTCTTTTCCCCTCTTCAAACTTAATCTTAAAAATCACCTAAAACTTCAATGGTTATGCCCTTGCTGTAACCCTGACTAATATTCTACTATTAGCCTGTAACCTATCTTCTCTCTCTTCCTTTACATTACTACTCTGCCAACAAATGTTATGTAAATGTTATCTTCCACATTTTTAACCCGATGGTTTACTTTAAAATGTTACGTTAATTCCTTCCTAATGTATGTGGCATTGCCTCTTATTGCTTTTTTTTTTTTTATATATTATTATTAAGTATGTGGAGCTTTTCTCCCCGGGCCTCTACTGAAAATGGAAATATCTCCAGCTAGACTAGCCCGGTCAACAAATGTAAAATAAAAAAAATAAAAATAAAACTATTGGGACAGGTCAGGTCCACTTTAAGTGGAGGATAGTTTTTAATAGTTTGTGGCTTTGGTGAAAATGTAGGGTATTTAAGTGTGCAATTAAAAGTAATTGGTATTCTGATGAAGTCCACATTTTAGGGGATGAAAGCGCTTATTCGTATGGAGTTTGTGCAATAAAAATTGATATTTTTACGTTTTGCCTGCTGGTTTCTTCCTGGTGGGGTTCAGGACTTTAAGCATTTATTTTTATTTTCTGTTTTCTGAGTTTGTTGAATAAAAGATTTATTTTGCTTTCATAAATATAAGAAAAAGTAGTTTTTTTCCTCAGAAGGGAAATTACCTGCCCAGTATAGGAAAGCACAAGTAAAGAATCAGTCACTGAAAGCCTTAGAGCAGTATACTCTTTGGCATCAGGAAACCTCTGAAGGGCTTTGCATCCAGTTTTGTCTTGAGCTGCTTGACAGTTTAATACGTAGAAGGTGCCTTGAAGCTTTAAGAAGCTGACTGGCTGTTATATCCTTGGCAGGATATAACCCATACGGCTAAGACTGCTGCAGCAGTGATCAATATGAAGAACATCAGTGCATACTGTTAATATATGAGTGTTCAAATGTAAAATACAACAATATACAAAAGCATGCTATCCATGCCACTTATATCAGACTTCTGTTGTCAGCATTTTGATAGCTATGCAGTGATGCTGCCCAAACTGAGAGTGCTCACAATCTGAGATAAACTATATTTTCCTTTACAGGCCACAAACACATCAAGTTCTATAAAACAAATAACCCACATCCATCTACTAAGAGCATCCCACTCCATAAAATTCAGTAACATCACCAGCACTACCTGATCCCACAATACCAGCTACTTCACACCAGGCAGCTCTGTGAATTCTTAATCTGCAGTACCTCTCAAATGAAGTGGAAAGAAAGCTCTCGTTCTTTTCATTAGAATCACAGTTTGCATATAATAGATAAATACAGATAAAACAAACACGTGAAGCATACTGTTCACCCACTGTACATATATTCAGCACACATGCATGCATATATGTGTACACACACACACACACACACACACACACACACACACACACACACACACACACACACACATACTCCTTTCGACACAGGTGGATGTGCAGATGAGACCTATTTATAACAAATTTAAAAAAGATCTTTGTTGACCAACAATGCTTAAGGACAGAGAGATGTAAAGGGACATACATGGTCTTAAGGCTACAGTAGCAGAGCCTACACATTCATATAACAAGAACATCCATCTAGTTGAAATAATCAGAACTATTATTTGTTTTCTCACCATTAAGAAAAAAATGAGTGACCATCATCTTTTCACTGTGTTGTCTGCAGTGGAAGAAACTCATACTATTTCTGCCATCACAAAGTACAGTATCGTGCTTGTCTTGTAGTAGAAGATAAAAATTCACATGTGGCACCAAGCAAAAGAATGAGATAAGCATTATAATGCATTTCAGCAGGGTAAACCTGTTTCATGAATATCGAGTGTGTTTCAAATAACTGACTATTTTCTTAATAAGTATCTGTAAGTCCTCAGCTCCTGAAATGCTGCACAGTCACTGCTTAGTTTCTTTGTAAAACCCAATTATGTAAAGTCTTCCTCTCTGAAATAACTATTCAGGATGGAATTGCACAGATACACTACCCAGTTTTTGAGATGGAAGCCCAAGTTCACTGTTCTGATAATATAATTCAAAGTTATTTTAAGAAGTGCTTAAATTATAAACGTTTTAATGAGGTAAAAGTTTGCTTTTTATTTTGCCAGTTTTCATCATTTTGAGCCACCTCCAGTGATGTAGATGGATAAAACCCTGACTACAACCCAGGCAACCCACATTCAATTAGTAGCTCAAGCACATGATGCAGCTGGCAGGAGGAAGATAGTCACATCATCCTGAAGGGGCATAGCTGGCCACATAATGTCACGGTCTCTTAGAGGGACTGGGTGGATGTTATGCTCCCCAAGCCTCCACATGGTGGCACCTTTCAACCTGGGTGTACAGAAGTCTGTAATCGCATGAAGAAGAAACTGATCACATCCTTTGTTATATGACTCATGCTTTCCTCTACCCATGGTTGGGGTTAGACCATTACAAATTCCCTTATTGCTAGGATACCACTATGGGCATAAAGCACTTTTATGCCTGCCCGAATGAATAGATTATGCCTAACTAAGGGGAGGCTTGATGGATGCAGGGTGCAAGCACAAAAAAAAAAAAAAACACATATAGGGAAACTCTCTTCATCATTTTAGCCATTAATATTTAACTTCTCATCCATAAAAATCCACTTAAAAAAGATATTCTACTTTCTTTGTGCAGTTCTTCCCTGAAAATATGCACATTACCAGAAATCTTATCCTTCAGAAAATATAACAGACATTACAATAAGCCTGCTAATTTGCTCAAGACTATGAATCTGCACCGAGTCTGACAAAAATTAATTTGTTCATTGAGAAATTTATAAAACTGTTGGCCCTAGGTTTTCACCGTGATTTCACTGATGACCTTTCTGATAAACCATGTCACTGGAACTGTACTTTACTGCTCTAAAATATTATTTCTTCAGAACATAAAAAAATCATCCTCATAACAAATGTCTGCAATAATACAGCCATGGTTCACCAGACATGTACCTAAAAAGATCATTCTGCTCCTAAACTAATTAGGAATAAAACATTTCAAATAACAAATGCAAATTCCTGATTTTGCTATTTTTTTTAGTATGTTTCCCTCAAATACTAATCTTCTATCTGCTGGTATGTACATCATGAAACATGTCAGCAGCTTTCCACAGCTGTATTTGAAAAAGTAACCCTATAGCCACAAATGACAGCAACCTTTGAGACAAAACTAACAATGTTTTAAACAAAACATCCAACCCTGGGGGCATAAGAGAACTCTTCTGATCTTGTTCCGCCTCCTCAAAAGTATATCTGTTTTACAATGATAAATGTTTAAGTTAATTCACTCTCTTATACCTCCTGTATCTAGCTCAGGGTTGTGGGGGAACTGCAGCTTATTGAAGCTGTTACTGGGAGCAAAGTAGAGAAATTAATCCTGCCTAAGATGTCAGTTTATCACACAACAGATAGACACATTCTAGTCTGTCACATGAGAGGCGTGCTTGGAAATACATACACATGCACAATGTAGGGGACTTGCCTTTCAACCATATCATGTGTTTCTGAAGTTGGTGAAAGCCAGAGCTTGTAGTTAAAAGGATGAAATGAAGACTCCATACACAAAGCTCCCCAATCAGGAAGTGAAGTACTAAGCACTATTAATTTTTTTGGCTATGGTGCTTCCATGCAGAGTATATTTTTTAAATCAGAACTGCCATAGCAGATACATGGCATTATCAAGCAAAGCAAACTGAGTAAATCCACATATATAGTCTCTACAATAACTTAAATTGTATGTTACTATAGTATTCTACAAAATACACCAACAGTGGTGCTATTCTTTAAGACCCAGAAAACTACAATTTCATCAGCAACTCCAGCTAAATGGTTTTAGTTTATTTCTAGGCTCCAAAACCCCTTCTGATTCAACCAAACAAATCATTTACATGAAACCCTAAGGTTTGTCTAATTTCTATGATTTTTGCAAACTGTTTAATCTTATCTTCAGCATGCATTTTTAACAACCTATTATCAGTTCTCAGTTCCTTTTTCTTCCAGATGCAGCCACAAAACTCCTTAATGTCAAGCAACATCATGCCTCAAATGTATACATGGTGACCTTCATGAATCTTATAAAATGTTATATTATGAGCTGTCAAGTGGTACACCCTTTATATGATTGATGTGATCAGTGTACAACATCCTGATATCTTTAAGAGGAATGGATGAAGAAAGGAAGAAAGTATTCCTTGCTAAAGGAACTCTTCGGTCATATCAAGTTGCCTTGATATATCAAAATATTTCACACAGTTTATTAGAAAGTCATGCATTTCCACAGAAGAAATATAGTACATCACATAACATGTGAAAATGCATCTTACAAAACAGAAACAAAGTAAAAATGCTTACTCGCAATTATATTAAAGAGATGGAGCTCGTATCCCAGCACTAAGTACATCACTGTAGTGATATATCTAATTTATCTAGTAATATTCATGATCATTATGATCTCTGTGTCTGTGGTGATTAGCTTGTTAATATGAAAAGTAAGTTTTAGTATAACTGCTTGCTACAGTTTAATTCCTTTGTTATGTCAGTAACTCATATCCTTCTTATTTAAGAAATGTTTAAATAACTTTTAGTAAGGTGAATGCCATACAGTAAATCTAGTATCTGCTTATGAACTCTGGAATAATTCCAAGTTGCCAATCCTTACACAGAGGATATCAACGGAATGTACAAGTCAAAAGATACTGCAAACTACAATATGTAACAAAAGCTTTAAAAAAGCTTACTTTGCAAGTAATGCATAATTATGAGTTTGTTCGGCTGCATAATACTTGTTGCCCATGGTTGTAAGAAGTAAAAGAACTCACCATCTATGTATGTAACTTACATTAGCTGACACTGTTTCAGAAATATAACCATATATATTTCAGTAGTAATGAGCATCACTTACAATCAGTGGACCTCTATTGTTTTCCCGGTATTTATTCTGGAAAAAAATGTAAACAACTGTAGCAGCCAGTGAGTATAAGAAGGCAAAAACTGCGATGGTGACAAAGAACTCTGCAGAAGATGAAAAATCTCCTATCAGGAACAGTCTTTCATGTCTTTTACCTTCGCAGGTCGGAGCATCAAAATATACTTGATGTAACCTAAAAATGAAAAGTATTAATGTTTAATTTTAAATAATATTAATTTATTATTTTGTTCTTCAAAACTATTTACTTAAGAATTTGTACAAAACAACTTACTGACCGTAAAATATTTTTGTTTAAAATTGCATTATTATGAATATTTCTTAAGGTTTTATAATTTATTTATTTACATCTGCAATTGTTAACAGCGTAAACACCAATACTGCTAAAAGTACATTACAGTAACTGTCATCTATATTTTGTACAAAACAATGGAGACACACGGCCTTAAATGTACACGATATAGTAAATATTTATAAAAGGAGATCACGTGTAAATACAGGTGAGACATCTGCTTCATTTGCATAATTTTAAAGGTATCTTGTTTCATCAAAAAGCAGTGATAATTCTAACAGAACATTACTATTTGTCTGTCCCTCTCAGAGAAACGTGATATGCTGAATCATCTGCAGTCCTGCAGTTTTCTGTTTTTTAAATGAAGAGAATGTTCCACAGAGCTAATGCATACAATGTAGTTTCATATAGAAATGAATAACTATGTCATCAGTTTTTAGTATATTGACTGGATTAGCATATTAATCCAAAACAAACCCATTTTTGATGTACTCTAGATATAGAAGCACAATAAGTCAAACTATTTATATATGCTGGTAATACATAAAACAGTCACAAATACAGATAGTGCTTGATTTCTCAAGTAAAGTACCATTCAAACAAATCAAGATATAATGGGTAACATTTAATAAGAATGGGAAAATGAGACATAACTTAAAATACTGATTCGAGTGAGTCATTTAGCTAACAGTGGCCTGGTTGAAAGAATATAATTTTGATCTATTAATAAGATTCTGTGCCAGCTGATTGCATAATTGTTTTAAAAATCATAGAGTTTCTAAAGACAGGAGGAGAATGACTTCCAAGGTTTTCACCAAGTAAATGAGAAACATTGGACTGCTTCTCTGGACTGTCATCTGAGGTTGCACTGGGTGGAGTTTTTTGACAGCCTACTTTTCAAAAGTATTAACAGGAAGACATCAGGCCTTATTCTTTGACAGAAAGCTCCTTGGCTTTCTATAGAACTAGGCACTGATGATTTGCAGGGACCCACTGTAATAAATCCATATAATTATATTAGTGCATAATGTTGACAAAAGTGGCAGCAGTGGACCTGGAGCTGTTTCTTGTGGGATACACAGTGGAAGTGGTTCAAAACAGGAGAGGCAGGTAGTTATTCTATTTAACTGCTTGGGATTTGTTTGTAAGGTAACCTAGGATCAGTTGATGTTCTAGGAACTGATGTATGTTTCTATCACTCATTTGATAAATTGATATGACTAAAGGTGCTAAAAGCTTCTCAAAGATCTAACAACCCAGCTACAGTTTTGTTCTTATTGAAGTTTAAAACAAATGTATTGAAAATGGCTAACATGGCAGTATCTAATCCAAGTTTGGGATGAAAACTGTTAAGGGGCAAATAGGGCAAACTGAAGTAAAAACATTAGTTGTGTGCTTATTGATTTTCTAGTATTTTGCTAGAAATGAGAGGATAGCTATTGGTCTTAAGTCGTTTAAGGAAAGAAAGGATCTTCTTTACTTAGTGTGTATTATAATTTTTCCCATAATAAGAGAACATAGCTATTATTAATACAGCAATTCAATAATGTGGCACTGGTAATGTTAAGGAGTCAAGTAATATGATTTGAGAATTTGAATGGTATACCATCTAATGAGGATAGCCCATATGGGTTTAGCTGTTTATGGAGATGACAGACATAGAGGGAACTACTAGAGAAAGTCTTACCATTGGGTGACTACAAAGGGCATACTTGTTGAAATTTATAGAATGGCTTTTAAAGATGAACTGTCTATGGAACAGTGGATTTTTTTAATAAGATAGGAATAGAATGTTTAAGACATCACAGTATAATACGAATTTCTTTAAAATTTAAGGTGAATATATTGCATAAACCTGCTATAAAGCAGTCACAGTTTAAATGCATTTTGCTTTTTTTTTTTTCGCTTTGTATAGAATGGGTGGTATAATGTCACAAAAGAAAATGGGGAATTATTGGCCTGTAGAATTATGTGGTTGGTTAAGGTATAGATCAGGTAAACAGGGTGACCAGGTGTAAAAAGCTATCTGCTGCCTGCCCATTAAGATTTAGTTGATTGCTGGTGATTCTAAAATGAGGAGAAGTACCTGCAAGTATTATGATTACTGCAGGAGTGGTTTAGAGGTGCTTCGTGCTTGTTGGTGACATTGCTTTTTAACGATGTTTTCTTATTACCTCAAGCTTTAATATTAACTTTCTCAGGAGGTACTATTTAGTTACTGATGCTAAGCAGAATGTGAGTAAAATAAGCTGTGACATTAACCATGCATGGGATAAGGGTGAAAAGGACATAGCCAATCTGATGGAATAAGCAATCACACAATTTAAGGTCACCTCGGCACCCGTAAAAAATCTACTGCCAATCATTAGTGGACTGGAGTTCTGCTGCGGCGATCCCTAACTAGGAAAAGCTGAAAGAAGAAGAAGAACAACAACAAGGTAAGATCAAAATGTTTTACTTTGTGGAACTGAATAAAGCAGGAAACACACAATATTTTGCAGGCAGACCATATGGCAAATGTTAGTGATTGATCACTTATACATCTGACATGGTGCCAAAGAGTTTGATATTGATGGATGGAATATGTTAGGCTCCAGTTAAGAGTAGATTTTTTCCGTATAGGTCTAGAAGTTAGTCTAGGCCAAAGAAATTTATAATGAGGTGAGCTGAAGAGTCTAAATCACCTGCTCACATGATAATCATAATCCCTAGAATCCCAGAACTGATACATGAAGTAGAACCATATCTGACTCATCTTGCACCTGGTGCTGTTCTATGATCTGGTGTCCTTCAACTCTAAGCTGAGAAGCAAAAAAAAAATAGACTGTTCCCTGATTTAGCATGGTTCTCACTAAGGAGCAGGAAGAGTGGTACCCCAATCTCCAACGTTGAAGAGCAAAAAAAAATAAAAGGTCTCTTCTCCAATCTGGCATACCTAAGGAGCAACTGGTTTGCTACATGTTGTACCACACAAGAAGTGTTGAAGCAAGTGCTTCAGTCCTGACAGTAAAAGCAGTATTACATTTTTATATGGGTACTTGGTAATGCAGAATGGAAATGAATATACTACCCACTGGTCGACATCTGTTGACGTGCCCCCTAACACCATGCACCTATTTTACCCCACCCTAGCTAAGCTTCTGATAAGAAGGCAGTCATTGCAGAGCTAGTCTGGCTTGTAAGGGGAGAAAGAATCTTGAGGGACGGACAAGTAAGTGATTTTCAGTGTCTTTCACGAGGACATTTTTAAGGAAAACTGAAGTAATTCTCTTTGTTCATTCTAGAAGGCTTATTTGAGTGTAATGCACAGCAGAGAGTATTTCTGTATACCAGGGCAGCTGCTTCTGCACACTTGTTGGATTTATCAGAATGGTAGATAATTTGAAGGTAGACACCCTGATCCCATATGTAAAAATGGGAATCAGGTTGTGGATGGATGGCTAGATTTCAGTATCAGGGACATGGGACTTAGCCATGTTTCAGTAAGGACAACAAAGGCATTTGGAGAGTAGTACTGTATCAGGACATGAACTACAGTGGTTTTATTTGATAAGATTTGGCAGCCAATATGAATGAGCTTTAGGTGATTATCAGTCTGCCAAAGTAGTTTAAAGGGATAAAAAAACATGAGGTTAAGGTGGATGGAGCCAGGGATATTATGGATTTATTTATACAGTTTTTAACTGAGGTAGAGCACTGATCCCATTGGACCAATTTCAGTTTCAGGCCAGCATGTAAAAACACAGTAAGTGGAAAAAATAAAAATAATTTATACCATAAAAGACCATATTAAAAATAAAAGAATAGCTAATATACAAGTTATGTATGCAAGCATTGTGGAATTGTTCCTACAACTCAGGGAGAAGAAAGAAAAGGGAGCTTAATTGTGTATTATAGTAGTTTAACATTTCATTAATAGAGTGAATTCCATAGGATTGTTTTGTCTGAAATTTATGCCACTGAAATGAAACCGGACCAGGCTTTGATAGAAAAATGTAGAGGAGTGGCACTGTTGCACTAGAGGTGGACTAGAGCTTTGCAGTATATGTAGAAAGCTGGTTTTGGAAGTGACACTCCAGAGAAGTAGTCGCAAACTGTAGTAGAAAGCATAAAGTGAACGCTAGGAGCTTAGGTGATGCATGGACAAGGAGAAGAACAGGAGTATGGATTCTTGTTAATGACTCAGAATTTAGGTTGCAGGTTGTATTTCTGCTACACAGAAGGGTCTCAAGCAATACAAAAAGCAAAGGTTGCATGCATACTAAAGAAATAAGATACCTTAAACGAGTCCTTAAGCATATATTTACTTGTACTGGACACTATATTAAACACATAAGACTGTTAAGTCCGTAGCTCAAAAAAAAAAGGATGTAATGTGCTGTAGAACAGATTTACATGTAGACAATGAATAAAATCCAAAATTATTTATTCTATTAATGAGATACAAGGACTGATATAATGCTGATGTTGACTTGTCTTCTGACAACAGTTCACTGAAAAGAGAATATAAAACTCCTGGCATTTCAAATGGAAGCTGTCACTTTAAGTAGTGGTTAGGCTGGGAATATTATTAAGTTTAAATTGCATGACCTAGGCGTTGAAGAAAGGATGGACTCCACCTGTACTCTACAAAGGGAACTGCACAAATGCAAGTCTCCATCTGCAGGAACTCCTTTAAACTCAGCTCAAAGGGAAAAAAGATTCTGGGGTAAAAAAAATGTTAGTAGCAGGTGTTCTATGATCTAAGTAGACCTGATAAAGGCAATTTGGCATAATTTATAGCTACTAGTTTTGCTAATGTTTATTTCCTCTTTTCAAAAATATATCAGCAAATTGTATTTTCAAAAACACCCTAAAGAAAAATGTTTGGGAGGGATGGGAGGATACTGATTACTGCATTTTACAAAAGATTTAGAACATTTAGATTTGACGTTAGAGTATATCCTCCAAAAACGCAACAATACTTTAAAGAGAACATTGATTTACAGCCTTTCATTGTATGCACATAGTTAAATATGAACAACAGAAGTCAGCATGCTGACTTTGGGGTATGATATATCAGCTGGTCTATCTTCAGACCACTAATAAAGAATGAGTGTCAGAAACAGTACGGTAAACAAATCTAAGAAGATAGAAGGTATAGTTTAAAATTAAGATTAATAGTTGCATACTAACAAAGTCAACAATGCTTTCTACTTCTGACAGGAAAAAATATAAGTATGAACACACTGACTGACTTTCAGCTTGGAGCATTCACAATTTAAAAATTCATGAACATTTCTTTTCATAAGTAGTAAGAAATTTCAGTCACAGCAAATGCTCTTAAGGCAGTTAGATGGCTATTTAATGATGCATATGAAGTACTGTGGATATTACAAGATTATGAGTAAATTCTGCACAAACACTAAGTGATTTACTACCGAGTTTAAAGGCCCTGAACTTTGCAATCGTAGTTATATAAATAATTTCATTTACCGCAGAAGCTCTTGATATAACTATATATTCAATAATGCAAATAACTATTTCTCTTGTATGTTAAAACAATAAACTTGTTTTAAAAAAAAGAAAAAAAACAAAAAACAAACAAAAAAAAAAAAATGCAAATAAGAACCACAGATAAGTGTACTGTAATGGTTACAGAATATGAAGTGTCACAGCAGAGCCATAGCCAGTTATCTTATCATCCTGCACTGTTCCGCAGTTTTCCACCTTCCTAGAACTTTAAGTTGAGGAGCAGGAAAAAAGGTAATCTTGACACTATAGCAAACTGCTGTCTACAAATGTAAATGAGCAATTTGCTACAGCTAAATTCCACCCAAAGAATGCTGAGCGCTTTAGCTCTGACTGAAAATGCAGCACTGCTATTCATTTTTGAATGCTGGTACTGCTAGATCATAGATAAAGCACTTGAGCATTTCAGACCTGACTGAAAATGCAATATTGTCATTCCAAGACTGAATGCTGGTATTGCTGATTGTGCCCAAGGAAGCCTCCCCCCTTTTTCCACCCTAGCTATGCCTCTGAGTTAGAAATACTTTTTGCATAATGCAAACACAAATGAAGAAATTGGGAGAGATACTTGACAGGGTAACACCTACTATATGTGTAGTCTGGCTAAGGAATTTCGGTTGCTCATGTGTGGACTTACAGTAAAACCTGAGTAGCTTGCAATATATAGAACTGAATGGTGAATTGCTGGTGGACTTATGTACTAGCCATGGATTAGTCAAAATGAACACCACATTGAAATATCACATATGAAGTGGGATCAGCTTTTTTAACACAAGCAACAATGCTTTACATCTTTCCATTTAGCTTGAGACCATTTTCAGTACACTAGGTATATGCATATTCCAGCCCTTCTTGGAACAGTTAAGTATCAGTGGCTGAATATATAACAGTGCCTCTCTTGCAGTTATTGGCAAACTTGGTCAACCATACTTCTGAGATATTGGTTTGGGTGTCTGCAAAATAAATGCCAAACAGTAGATATCCCATTAGTAACTCCTGTGGTACCTTACTATTTACAGTTTAACACTGACAGAGGGTATTAGCAACTTTCACTACTTGTGAACTGTTTGATAGCCAATTTTGAAAGTCCAGGAGATGCTACAAAGATTTATATTGTATTTGACTAATTTTTCAATAGTACCAGGATGGTTGACTGTGTCAAAAGCCATGGCCAGGTCAAGACAGGCAGTGTACATTGAGTGACCACTGCTGATAGCCTCTGTAACCTTTTCAAAGACATTGGGTCTATATCATATGAGCGAATCGCACAAATTGTGAACGCTCATAATATAGAACGTACTGGACCTCGAAGTGCTTTTTCTGAGATAGCGGTACAGTGAAGAATGGGATATTTGTCCTTTCCTCACTGTAGTGCGATCTTGGAATTGGAATATATATTTAGTGAGGGGTGTGGGGGGCACAGCCCCCCACAATAGGAAGTTCGAGGTCCAGTATGTTCAATATTATGAGCGTTCGCAATTTGTGCGATTCGCTCATATGATATAGACCAAGACATTTACTAGGTTCAAGACAGAGGACCTGCACTTCAGAAAACCAAATTGAGTGGGGTCTAGATCAGTTAAGTTACCTATGTATGCACAAATGAGTTCTGCTATGATGTGCTCCATAGCTATGCATGGCTATCACAAGGCTGGTGAGAGTGAATGTTTTGGAATTACCTGGGTCTGTTGATGAATCAGTATCATGGACAGCAGTCACACCCGCTGTTCTCCAGGCATTTAGCACAAACCTATGGACAGACTGAGGTTGAACAGTTTAAGCAGAGGCTTGGATAGTGCATATTTGTCTGTGTTGAGAATACAATCTGGTATGTTTTACGTTCCCAAAAAACATTATTTTTAGCCTCTGACAGGGATTCTAAGGCTTGTTGCAAGGTGATTTGTTCAAAACTTTTTCTCCACTAGATTCCATACTAGTATACACATCATTGCTTTTCTGTACTGGGTCCCAAAATCTGTGAATCCTTACCAATCTCACTTAAACACATCTTACCCAAAATTCCACTCACAGATGAAAATGTACCTCCTGAAAATAGTAAAATGCCCATGTAATACCTCCGATCACACAACCTAATATAGCCATAGACTTCCACTTACTGAAAACTTTCGTACTTCCACTGCTTGAACCCCTCCTTACTTAAAACGTTTGTCATACTAATGCACTGCAAAGTACTTCAAACTCTAGGCCTGAATTCTAAGCAATCGCAGCCAGCTATGTAACCCTTTATTAAGATATATTAATTTGTATATAACTATGTAACAATGCAATGCATGTTTCATAAACCTGCTCACCTGTTTCTATGACTTTATAGAAATTGTATATGTTTGTTTTTTCCTCTATTACTATATATAATTCCTGTATATTCTTGAGAATTATATAATTATATATACTTTATCTCTTGTAATACATCTTTGTAATTGTCAAACTTTAATGCTCTCCTGCACTGAGACTGAAACTGGTCATTTCAGATCAGTGCTCTATCAAGAGGAAAATAAATTTTCGGGGGTAGTGGGGACAAAAATGTTGGGAGGTGGGGTAAAGTTAACACAAAATTTGTCTGGTAATATCCTTGGGCTCAAAATATGTGATGTCACGATGGATGAACTCAGTGCATTGTTGGACAATATTTATAATTTCCTGACATAACAGAAGACAGTTTATAGTTTCCTTTGGTATCTGTATTCTGTTTTACATTTTCTAATAATGCTCAAGTTATTTGCTGGCATGTTTTAACATGGTCCTGAGGTGGGGGGATAAGAATTTCTTACAACTTTTCATTGTACAGTTTACAAATAAGGGAGTTCCACCAGACAGGTTTATTCATGGACTGACTAACATATTTAGAGTTTAGATTAGGCACACGGGTATGGAATTTGTATGAAATCATGACTTGAACCATACTGCCAAACATTAAAGGCTGTATTTTGTGTGGAATCAATATAATTTATTTATTTATTTATTTTATTTATTTAACATTTGTTGACCGGGCTAGTCTAGCTGGATATATGTCCATTTTCAGTAGAGGCCCGGGGAGAAAATCTCCAAAAGGACAAATCATTTAAACAAATTACAGTTACAAGGCATTTAGGTTTGTTAACAGATACATCATAGAGTAGATAAGCTAACAACACAGATAAAATACCACTTCCCTTATTTACAGGATTGAAAAGAAAATATTTTTTTTTTTTTTTTTTTTTTTTAGGAGTAGCTAGTAGTAAGAGGGAAAAATTATAGAACAGGTCTAGGTAAGGAGTGGAAGGAGACTAGTAAAGGAGGAGAATATAAAGAGGAAGAGGAGAGAGAAATAAAGTGCGGAAAGCTTTCAGAAGAGCAGGAAGCAGGTGGAAATCTATTAAGTGTAGCTGGGTGAAGTAGGCCCAACTTTCATGTAGAATGAGGTTTAAAAAATGAAAAAATAATGGGTGGAATAACTAAGGAAGAGTCAGATGGTGAAGTAATGGGAGGATAGAGTATTTAGTCAGGGTTGCTGCAGGGACAGAGCCAGTGGTTGGTAAGATGAAGTTTAAGTTTCTTTTTGAAAAGTGAAGTAGAGGAGATCTTAGTGAGTTCCTCAGGAAGTAGGTTCCAGGTTTTCCCCACTGTATAGGAGAAAAGGGAGTCACCTGCTTTATTGTTGGATTTATGTATGGATACTAAAAGTTTTTGAGCTGAGCGAAGGTTAGAAAGATTTTTATAAGGACTGATAAGATTTGTAAGAACTGGTGTTTTATCGGGGAAATAAAGGATTTTTGGGTGATAATTAGTTGCTGAATTAAGAACTGATTGTGCAGCTCAAGCCAACCAAGTTGTTTTAAATTTAGGCAGTGGTGTGTTCTAAATGGGGAGCTGGTAGCAAATCTGGCTATACTATTACAGGAAGTAGTCAATTTGTTCAGGTTAGTTTTTGAAAGATTAGTGAATATAGGTGAAGCATAGAAGATAGTAGAGATAAGGTGGGTGCGGGCTATGGTAGTTCTAGCTGTGGGAGTGAGGAAGGGCTTGATTTTGTAGAGGGAGCCAAGCTTTTTATTTATGGCTTTAATAGTGGTGTTAATATGAGTGTCATAGTTAAGGCTATGGTCAATAGTAACCCCTAAGAGTTTGGTTGTTGTGTCAGGAGATATAACTGTGCCATTTTTAGATACGATAGAGAATTGGATAGGAGTAGATTTTTGTGTTGGAGTAAATAGCATTAGTTTAGTCTTTTTGGGATTGAGGAGGAGACATTGCTGTTTTCTACAAGCTCAAAGACATTTTGGGTGAGGGTTTGAAGTTCAACTAGGTTTGTGGCTGAGGAGACTAAAGTGGAATCATCAGCATATTGTATAGTTACAGTTTGGGGGATGCTAGAAGCCAGATCATTGATAAATATGGAGAATAAAAGAGGGCCTAAAATAGATCCTTGGGGTACACCAAGGAAGATAGGAAGAGGGGAGGATAGAGTGTTATCCCAGAGCACTGCCTGTTTCCGATTATCTAAGTAAGACTTGAGCTACTGCAGTGCAAGAGTGTCAAGTGAGAGTGATTTCAGAAGATTCAAGAGAATATGATGGTTTACCATGTTGAATGCTTTTGAGAGATCAATAAAGACAGCAGACGAGAGGATGTTATTATTACAGTTTTTGTTGATGTGATCAGTAAATGAAAGAAGGGCAGTTGTAGTGCTATGGGAGGGACGAAAACCATGCTGGGTGCAAGCTAGTAGTCCATTTTGAAGGAGGTGGTTAAGTAGTTGTTGGTGAATGCATTTTTCCATGATTTTGGCTAAAGGAGAAAGTAGGGCAATTGGACGGAAGTTAGAAAGTTCTGTTGAGTTTCCACCCTTATGAAGGGGGATAATATGTGAGATTTTCCAGATAGAAGGGATAGTACCTTCTTTTATCGTTCTGTTAATTAGGATAGGGATAGGGTAGGCAATGATTTTGGCTGCAATTTGGAGATACTGAGCAGGTAATAGGTCTGCAGAGGGGGTAGAGGGTTTGAGTTTTTGTAAGAGGGTACTGATGAGTGATGTAGAGACAGGTTGGAATTGGAAAGTGGGTGGAGATGTAAAGGAGGAGAGGGTAGAATAAGTAACAACTGGAGGTAGTGAGTTAGCAAGTGATTGGATAGCTTCAGTAAAGAAGTTGTTGAAGGAGTCAGCAATCTGTAGGGGAGTGTTTTTGGTAATGCCGGTAGGGGTGGGTGTTTTAGAGGTGCCTGGATGTAGTAGAGTATTAATCCCTGACCAGAATTTCTTAGGGTTTTGGTGGTTGTTTTGCTGGAGCTGAAAGAAAAAAAAATTTTGTCTAGTCGTACAGATGCTTTAGTAGAGTTTCTAAGCTGTTTTAATTTGGTATGATCAGATGGGTCTTTAGAAGCATGCCGTTTAGACCATAGTTTATTCCTTAGCAACATTTTGTGCTTAGTTTCTTTTGTAAGCTAAGGCGCAATTTTGGTCATTCTTTTCTCACAATTCTTTTGTGTAATAAAATATTCCAGTTTGTATTTTAGCTGTCATTAAGCACTGAGAAGTGTCTGACGAACACCATAGGATTGGAATATTTATAATTAAAACCTGATTTCAGTAAGAAAGTGAGATATTTGCTATGTTTGAGTGGGGCACGAGTTCCAGATTACATAAAAAAGTACAAGTTTGGAAAGTGCCTGAAAAACTTAGCTGAGCCAGAAGGTAATACACAACTGCCTGCTATTAATGGGGAAGCAATATATTTCCTGTACCCAAGTAAGACAGATGGTTTGTAATTATACTGTAACAAAGACCCATCAGAGGAAACTCCACACATGAACATTTCAAATGGTACTGGTAACTACACAACACTGGGGCAGACTAACACATACTCATTCACACATACTGTTAAAGGCCAAAGGTGTCCTACTGATAAAGAAAATTCCAAACATGAGACATTCTAAGAAAGTTGCTATACTAACGGTGCAAATGTGTGTAAAAGCAACTCGCTGCTATCATTTCTTGATTACGTTTAAAATATCTGCAATGTGGCTTGCCAAGGTAGATGGTGTGTGGGTATATGCTTGCATTACTGTTGGCAAAATGTCTTCACTGTGATCACAATGAAGTATAAGAGGTAGACTCAGTCAAAAAATAATTATAGGGAATTACAGCTAGTGTGTTTAAGCAAATGATCACAACAGTTTAACAATCAGTGGTTTGAAGGTCAATGAGTTTGTGTTTCTTAAGCTGAAATACTTTATTATATGTAGAAATTCTTTCACTTGATCATAAATCAACAGCAAAGGTGCATCAAGTCAAAAATGCCTATTCTGGGAGGACAAACGATATTATTGAAAGCTGAAATACTCCACACACACGCAAACAAAAACATCAGTGGTTTATTTTAAACAGTTTACTTATCTATTCTGTTTTTGTTACATTGTAATAACATAAAGGATGGAAATTCAGTGTCTGTTCACAGTAGAATTTACTGAGCTGGAATTACATCAGAAGTAAAAATGATCAAATCTAATAGAGTACAATATAATGTAAATATATATTTCCCTATAATTGGCCTTTCCTGACACTTGTATTGTTTATACCATATTCACTTGAAACTCCTGTGCAGGCCAAGAGAAAATGGCTGAGCTAGATTCACTGATGAACTGCAACTAAATCTTTAATGGTGGCACAATAGCCTTAGATACAACTATTATTTGGTTACCCACATATAATTCCATGAAACCTTTACTAAGTACTGCTGCAGGAGAGATGAAGTATTGTTCTCACATATAGGAATGCAGAATTATTTCGCTGTCTGCCAAGCCGCATTATATTCAGTACAAAATGTGGTGGATAAAATACCTTGTGGAAATGCCATACATATTCAAAACATGGGTGTAATATGCCTGCATTACATCAGAAGTAAAAGTAATTTGTAGCTCATAAATGAACCATTCTGTCATTGAAAAGATGTCATCATCAGAAACATGTGCACTAAAAAGGGTTACTTGGCCCTACTAATTTTTTTTAATGAGCTGTCTGTAAATGATTAATGGTAGAATGGCATTCTTAAATATAGTATATACTTGCAGGTCCAGGTATTATTTCCTCACAGTTTTACTAAGTAATACTGAAGTGTTATTTAGGTGATGTTTGTCAGAGAGCTCACCAAATGAGAGCTGGTACAGTCCTTTCACAATGTGTTTTCCAAGTTGTACTACCTTATTCATACCTTCAGTGCCTCTTTTGTATACTTACATTTAACACCCATAGCTCCTTATGGCATCCTAAAATATTTGGGACTGGTTTCCTTAGCTAGGCAACCTACCAAGTAAAAATAGGCAATATAAGAAAGGATTATGTATACCTAACAAAATGACACCAAGACTGTAATCTAGGAAGCCCTGCAGTAGAGATGCTAGTCATTGGCTAACTTGTTGCCAATATTTGCTTTTTTATTTTCGTAACACAGAGAGCTACATTTTATTAAGGGATATGGTGTAAAATGACTTGGTGAGTGAACAAACAATACATTGTCACAGTCCTCATACAATACACTATAGTGGCAATATTTCTAGTAATGATGAAGGCATATAATATTTCCATATGTGCATTAATATTTCCAAAACAAAGTGATTTACAAACTATCTCATGGCATCACGTGAAACCTTAAATGATGATAACGAAAACTGCCACTGATCTTTGCACCAAACAGTACAACTTGAGAGAGGTTCAATGCTATTTATATTGGTAAGTATGCAAATAACCACAAGTTTTCATATTTTTGTAAATAACCCAAATAAACAAGTACTTGGAAAGGAATCTCTTAGTCACATGACAGCTCATGTTTGGCTGAATAAACATGCTACAACTGTAAATGTCTGGGTTATACAAGTTTCAATATATGCAGAGTTGTCTGTTGAAATTTAGTTTTTGTTTGTCTTTTTGGCTTTTTCCCGGTTAGGGGTCACCACAGCGGAACTCTGGCCTGCTAATGATTGGCAGTAGATTTTTTTATGGTGCCGAGTTGCCAGCCCAACGCTCAACCTTCAGCAAAGGCACGCCCATTCACGCATGTCTTTCGGAGGCCACTCAACTGTGGGGAGGACATGCAGACTCCACACAGAAGGCACTCCAGCTGAGAATTAAACAGGAGAACCTCTTGCTGTGAGGCAACAATGCAACCGCTGTTGTCTGTTGAAATTTAGTAGAAAACTATAATTGTGGTTTGTGTACTTTGTAATAAATTACAGTACTGATGTAAAGGCAGATGGGTGGCACAGTGGGTAGCGTTGTCACCTCACATCAAGAGGTTCTCTGGTTAGATTCTCTGCTGGGATGCCTTTTGTGCAGAGCTTGCATGCTATCCCTGGGTTTATTTGGAGTTTCTCCTGGTACTCTGGTAACTTCCTATATTCCAAAGACATTCAGTAGGTGCATATGACATCTTAAATGAGAAGTATGTGTGTGTGTGTGTGTGTGTGTGTGTGTGTGGGGGGTATAGTACATATTAAAGTCATATTTGTTATAAAAATATATTTAATTATTTATATTTTTAACCAGGAAAGAAAAATGATCAATACGGACCTTTTGCAGACTTAGCCAAAAGGGTACTATTTGCTTAAGTGACTGTTCAGAGTCACGCAGAATGCAAATGGAGACTGTGTGAAATCAAAGCCCGGACGGGTGAAGCAGTTCTTTAAAATCTCCTAGTCCTAATCTTCTCTGCTAAATGTAATAATACTAGCTGACTTCATATCACTTAATCCATTATAAAAAAGAAAGAGCATCTAATCACAAACAGTGGTAAAATGCACATTTAAAAATATATTAATTCTAATAAAAATATATTTGCAAAACACATGCAAATCACTGCAATTAGAAATTAAAATAATTTATACCAGAGGGGCTTTTCTTTACAAGTTAGTAAGTCAGTCAGCCCTATTTTACTCTTGACTCTTTTTTTTTATTGTGTCAGCCCCATTGGATAAAAAAAAGGCTAGCTGTTGTTTGCATCCAAGAAAGTTTAAATAAAGCCTTATTTAAGTTATTTAAGTGGACAGTAGTCTCTCCTTTGATAATCACATCACCACAGTGGTCAGGAAATCCTTCTACGTGGCTCATCTCATCACAAAAGGATTCTCATCCAGAAAAAAAGAGGTCATTGTTCCCCTCTACTCATCACTCATTAGACCCATTATAGAGTACAATGCCCCTTTTGGTATGTACCTCTCAAGACATCTACACAACTGGAAAGACCACAGAAATACCTCACAAAGAGGATTACTGGCCTCAAACAGATGCCCTATACAGACCATCTCAAAAAACTACAGCTTTACTCCATCGCATATCGCCTACTCAGGGGCGATCTCTGCCTAACATACAAAGCTATGTCAAACCCAGAGCTGATGGACATGCTCCACTTAAAGAAATCCCAATCCCTCCGAGCTACATGCTCTAGGGACCTAAACCTTGTCACCACAATAAACAGAACATGCTGGAGGGATAGATTCCTGTCCCAGAGACTTCCCATACTCTGGAACAGACTACCTATCTATGTCAAACAGAGCTCCTCATTAGCACTCTTCAAGAAAAATCTTGATGATTGGATGGGAAATGGGAAATCCACCCCGGGGATCACTTCTGTGGCTCTGCTCGACAGGGGCACAGGAAAATAATTTTCTTGGGTGGAGAAAGCCAGGGTACATTTTTTGGCTAGGCTTGTATGGGCCCTAGGGCTGAGAGCCTAGTACCTACCTATGAACCTATGAACCTATTTTTCTTTTAATGAGATATTCTATTACTGTGAACATAAGTGTAATAAAATGTCACGTTTATGCAAGACTCTTTTCATATTAAGACAAACCACCCCATATGTAAACTTGATCTGATCACAAACCATTTGAACCAGGACCCTCTTTGAAGAAAAAAGTAAAATGAGTCCCTGAAGACATTTCCCCACTTTTCTGTTATTAAGTCTCAATAGTACTAAATAATTCCACCTAGCTCTACTTTCCACACAGAGATCTTCACTGAACCAACAAATGCTTACACAATGTCACCAAATCTAAGAACTTTGCAGGAGACTCTTTATACTCAAATTATGTAATAAAACTCTGGAACACAATCTTTCTCACATGTAAACAAAATGATGAATCAAACTGCTTTAAGAAGATGCTAAACCAGCACCTAAATAATTCCTGGCTATGATCCTGCTCTCCCTAAACTTTACCTCATCTCCAGCCCTACCCTCTTCCTTTTCCTTCACAAAAATCTCTTTCCTCCCTACCTTTTCCTCACAAATATCTCCCTTTCCCTCATTACTTCACACCTATTTCCCCTCTATATCCAGCTTATCTCTCTCCTCCTTTTCCACCCTAATTCTGCTCCTCTCATGTTATTTCATCCTCTTTGTTTCCTCCAACTTTCTTTTACTACTCTCTCAATACACATCTCCCTTTTCCTACTGCCTTAAACCAGTTTCACATCTCTACCACTCTTGACTTACTCCCTTTCCCAATCCCATCTCACCCTCTTTAACTTCACACACCTGTGATGATATCTCCCCTTCATCCTTTGTACAGTATGGCATAGCCCCCAACTACTCCTGATTTTCTTACCCTTGTTATCACTCAACTCCTAACTATATACTTCTGATCACAATGTATTCAATACTGAGTATCTAAATTGGACTTAATCTTTATGCACCAAAGCTAATATTGTTATTTAGCCTCCTTAACATGAAACACCAGCTTTTACAACTTGTAATACTTGTCTGTTTGTTACCTCATTGGATACAGTTGCTCTAGTTTATGTTCATACCTATGAATACTGTTGCATTTTACTTGTCTGTAATCCAAGTATTTTTATAAATGTATGCATATAGAGCTTTTTCCCCCCAGGACTCTACTGAACACAGGTTTTGCATAACCCAGACAGACTTTCCTGGTCAACAAAGGCAATAAATAAAAAAATAAATAAATAAATAAAACAAAATAAGTTCAGCCCTGTCCGCAGTAAATCCACTGAGACATAAAATAATTTTGTGGCAAGAAACTTTATTGTTCCAGAATAGAATTGACAGCTACTGAAATTACACAATGGCACATCTAATGTGGCAGACTACAAAGACTAACTTAAGTAAATGAGACAAAGCACTGTTCAGCTTAGGTGGCACCTTCTGGAATATTCTTTTTATTATTCACATACTTTAAACTGATAGGAAAATAATGCAATCATCATCTATTGCCAGCAAAGACAGTTGCATTTGGAATGCTCGCATAACTATGAGCAGATTCTCATCATCTCATCTATAGTTTTACTTTACACAAACAATGTTATGCTCATTATAGAATGTGGAATAAAATGGAGGACAAAATACAGTGGCCTATCATCTGTGTTTCCAACTGCTTCTCATAGGCAAGTAATGTTCCATAATATTTCTTTGACTACAATCAAACACAATTGTCTCCCTTTTTCTGATCCTGAAATATGCAGCTGTAGCACTTGTCTTCTGCAGTATACAAGTATTTCTTGGCCTAGCTTGTTCAGAAATAATTTTCACAGAACCCAAGTATTTCTTCTGGCCTACTTTCCTTAGAAATAATGTCTGAAATAATTCTAGTACACAAAATCCATTCTGACACTTATATTTTAGTATTTTTCCTGTTAACATTTACTTATGAGCAATCCACTTATATTTCAAAGTTACAATGGAGGATGACAACAGGTCACCTGTAAGAAAGAATTCCCTGACATTTACTTCCTAAACAACTATGTCATCATACAGTGCCATCCATGGTTTTGGCAACTTTAAATTAAGGACATTGGTAGTAAATTATCAAAGCTTAACAGTAATTTGACAATTACATTTATACTGCTTAGACAGTTACTAATCCTTGTCTCCAAATATAGATGCTGCTAAAATACAAGTTATATTTCCAAGTATAAATATAATAAAAGATCCAAATTCATCAACATGCATTTTAGAAATAACCATCCAGTATGTAAGTGACTAGTATCATAGTAGAATAATAGGCTATTGACCCCAGGGTCCTTTTTAAGCAGAGCCGTGCTTCCCAATAACATTTGATAGGTATTAGTTCTCAAGGGGATTTATGGGGGTATATATACTTGGGCTGCTGCAGAAAGACTAGCCACCTGGCAATGTTAACCTTGGCTATATATGATTGTCAATGTTGAAGTGACACCCAGACGCTATGTGCAAAAATGGGAAAAGAGGTTGTGGATGGATGGATGAGTGGCCAAGTATTTACATGTTTCTTCTCTCTAACAGAGACATGGATGCCAGACCAAAGGTACATCAATGGTTGCCCATTTTCTGATCCAAGTTTTACTTGAATAAATGCAGGGATGAACTTTGATTCACATGGGTGGGAAGCCTGTTCCAAAGAAGGGGGAGCACCTGATACAAATACCTACTTATGTTGCAGGCAAGGTTACTGCATATGGGTGTTCCTTATACTGTTTGTTTTAGAGATGTGCAACAGGGCTAGATCAGAGGATGCTTTGGAGGCCAGACATAGGTCAACTCTCAGCAGCCTGTAGGAGACCAGATATCTGGACAAGGCTTTGAGGCAGTTTGCATAGGACTACATAGCAGTTGGGCCATTAGTTTAGATAAGCTGCAAGTTGTCAAGCTCATAGTCCAGAGGCAGTAGTCAAGATGTGAGGAAACTAAGGTGTACAGAGCCCCAGCAATGTATTCTGGTGGCAAATGTTCACAAATGAATGTAGGATGGCAGCATATCAGCTGACACCTAATTTAATGTAAGCTTGTTGTCTAAGATAATTCCTATATTATGCACTCTGGACACAAATTTAAGCCTGTCACCATGATAAATTGCATGGGGGATTGAGGAAGACAATTAACGTCCCTGAGAGTGGCATGCATAGCCATGGCTAGTTTTGCTGAGTTTAAGCTGACCAGTAAACATTCAGTGGCGCAGTCCAGATTTCCTGCTAGGGGATTCAGAGATATTATAGAGTCCTAAGTGAATGAGAGGTTAACTGTATGCACTCAACATGGCAATGGTCCTGCGAACCTTTTTCCTATTAAGATCAACCAGGGACAGAAAGAACATATAGGCAGAAAAAGAACCATGATGTAATTAGGATGAAATCATACTAGAAACATTTCTCTTGGTATACATGTGTTTTTTCATATTTGTTAACTAAGTAGATGAGCTGGTTTGAGAACCAATTTTAGTCATGATCTGAGCCATATGGCAAAAACAATTCAGATTCAAAAGTTAGCAAGAAAGACACATATACAGTACAATTCCAGTAATAGCAGTCCATACATATTAATTAACAAATTAGCTACAAAAGGAATACAAGATAAAAAAGCTCTATACCAGACTGTGCAACCTAGAATAAAACAGAAACATTAATTAAAAAAAAGAGAGAGAGAGAGATGCTTTTGTTGTAGTTGAAATCCAGTATCACTGTGGCAGCTGGCATTACTAACTGTTAGAATTAAAAAGATTAAAACTGAAACCAGTCAGTAGTTGAGATTATTGTGGCCACTGGCTGTATATTCAAGTATCAAGCCTTGCTGGCATGGGATTTTGCATTTCTGCTTGGATTATTTTAGTTTTTAAGAAGCACAGCGAGTCACACAAAGCCTTCAAACTATATATGAAGTGCATGGAAGTAAAAATTATCAAAATCAAGCATAATTCTAGCAGTGGACCCAAAATACGTCAGACACTTTCCTGTAGATTTCACTAATTATACAGCAGCCATTTCAGAATAAGTACACTGGGTAGACTGGTTTCAGTGTTTACAGCTCCATCAGTATATGAATATTTACATCATCATGATAGGTCCCTTTTATAGGCAGCCAGCAAAAAAACACAAAATTCAACAATTATAATTACTAAAAAATAGTTTTGTAGTTGTACATCATAAGACCGACACACTAGTGGCCAACATAAACGGATCTAATACAGAATGTGGATCACATGTATTAAAATATATATAATACATATACATGTATTATAAAGAGCTATAGCACCACCTAGTAAAAAAAATCAGGTATAATCTAAGCAAACTTATTTGAAGTGCAGACCATGATACTATATAAAACAGAAATTATGCAGACTGCTATGGATAAAAAATAATGCCATTCATATAGAGAGAGAGAGACCTCAATAGCTATACACACATTTTACATATATATATATATATATATATATATATAGAGAGAGAGAGATACACTTACACACATATATGGATGTATGACCATCCATCGAAAATTCACCTTCTCAAACTGCAAGTGTTTTAGCACAATTCAATCACTTGTTTGTTTTTTCGGTTTTTCCCGGTTTGGGGTCGCCACAGTGGAACTCGAGTCCGCTAATAATTGGCAGTCGATTTTTATGGTGCCAAGTTGCCAGCCCGATGCCCAACCTTCAGCGAAGGCATGCCCATTTACACATGTCTTTCGGAGGCCACTCGACCATGGGGAGGACATGCAGACTCCACACAGAAGGCACTCCAGCCGAGAATCAAACAGGAGAACCTCTTGCTGTGAGGTAACAACGCTACCGTTGTACCACCACAGATACAATTTGTCAATCACTAACTGATCAAAAAACAAAACAAATATGTAAACAAGCTTTTTTTTTTGCGGGGTGGCAAAACCCTCCATACCCCCTCTTATTATATACCCACGCTGAGATTACAATAAGTGGGGAAAGGGCAAATCCCTCGAACCCTACCATACAGCAACCTCATACTGACCACAAGCCAGTACATGCAAGCAGCTGACTTTCAATCAGCTGTAATGGCTTTTTGTCCAGTGTGTGTGCGTGTGTGTGTGTGTGTGTGTGTGTGTGTGCGCGCGTGTGTGCATGCCCTTGTGTCTATATAAAACAACCAGTCACCAGCACCAAGACAAAAAAGTCAGTGCAGATCCACTTATTATGTGGACTAAGCAAACATTTAGAAATATTACCACTAAGTTGTCAGTCCTACAATTAAAATCTATTATTTGTGTGTTTGTAGCACAGCTAGGCAAAATATATTATGTTGCTTTGAAGGGTGATTTTTTTTTCTACCCTCTCTCATATACCTAAAGGGGCTTATGAGAGCCCTGTCAAACAGTTTGTTCTTTTATTAGAGAGGTACAATTCATAATCAATTTATGTAGGTGCCGATAAATCAGTTGTGGAATCAAAATATTTAAATCCTGTTATCTTAGAAAATCTCTCCCTCTTGGCTTGGTGTTTGTTACTCTGGGAAAAGGATGATGCATCTGTTACAAACTTAACTGAACATCTCTGTCTTTCTAAAGAAAGAAGTGTTGTTTTGATAATCTCCGGTATCTTATTTAAACTTTTTCATTCTACATGCCTGCAAATCATTAATAGTCTCCCTGACAGTCAGCAAATAATTCTTATATAACTCCATGAAGCTAGGATCAACAACAAATCTTTGTACATTGCCAAATTTTGCTGTACAGCTTTATTTAAACTGCCTAACAAATCATCATATTATAGTATATACAAACATTTCAGAGATGTCTGCCTGAATTGTTCACCATTTAGAGATAAACAATGAAACAGTGTGTGTGTGTGTGTACACACACACACACACATACATACAAACACACAAAGAAACAGACCAGCACTACAGAAGCAAATTATAAATATGAGTATTTAATAATAAATTCCATGCTCCAAATTAAATCCCACAAAACATGATTTATGCTGGAGCACAGAATGTATAATTAAATATTCATTTCTGTAATTTGTTTTTGGAGTAGTGGCCTATTTTTTAAGAGGAACATTTTACTTTGTAGTGCTCTCATATTAGAGTCTTCCATTGGTTTAATTTCTCCAAGTCTTTTGGGTTTCTAATACATGACAAGAATGGGCCCCATTCCTAAGTCAAACTATTTTTAAAACTTTGTTAAATTTGTATTGTTTCAGTCTTTGATGTTAGCTAAAAGTGCTCTTTGCAGCACCCACAATGTGTCCAGAATGGACTTATGCAATTCATATGGAGTTACATGCATCAGTAGCATATCTACACAAGACTTTAATTATTTTTTATGAAAACTATTGCTCCTACTGCCCTTGGAACTGTCTGCCTATCCTTCTTCCACATTGCCATCGTTCATGCCTACAAATCCTGGTATTTTGTAACTTTGTTTCTGCACGTAAGACATTGTACTCACTGGGTGTAGCAGTTTCAATAATCAATGCTATGTTTGTCTTCTTTTCATGGACTACTATATCTGGTTTTCTTGCATCTGGTTTTGGGTAATTCCATGTGATATAAACTTCATCATTCTCTATAATGCTTTGTGGCTCACGTTTCCAGTGCTTCTCAGGTACTTTAATACTGTAATGTTTGCACAACCCGCAATGTAGCCATCTTGCCACATTATTATGTCTTTCAGTATACAGACCTTCTGCCATTACTGCATCATACCCAGCAGCAAGATGTGTGACTGTTTCCAGTTCTGTTTTACAGAACCCGCATCTGTCTATTTCTCTCACGTGTTCAATGGACTTTATAAATCAACATGTATGTAGTCTGCTATCCTGGGCTGCTAATATTAACCTTTCGCCATTTGCTTTAAATTCATCTCTCCTTAACCATTTCTGTGTCAAATCCTGATCAACATGAGGTTGTTCCAGGAGTTCTCTGTACTTGCAACTATATCCTATTGCAATGTGGCCCTTTCCACATTTCTTACCTCCTCATCTGATCTTTCTCCTTATATTCTTTTATTTATTTATTTATTTATTTTTGGCACATTCAGTTGCTGCTTGATTTTTGTCTACTTCTGGTTTGGTTTCCATTTCAGTTTGACACCGATATGCTTTTGCTAAACTAAGCATGAAGGTCATCTTAGATTTGTTCTCTTCAGGGGCAGCTCATGCTATCGGACTGCAGGACTGCAGCCCTCCCACCTTAAAAAAACAAAAGAAAAAAATCTGTGACTCAAAAAATCACGAGTCCTGACTCCTTTGAGCATGCGCGGACACATTGGCGAACTCAGACTGCCTTTATAAGCAGTCTGGATGCAGACAAAGAGGTACCCAGCACTCTGTGCTGTGAGATACCCAGGAATCTGTGCGGTCGTCACCGTACAGAACAGAGGAGCTCCGGACTGCTTCCCCTGCAGGCAGGGCCAATGAGAGGTGAGCTGAGAGCTCTCGCGGGGATTTCGCTGTGTGGGCTTCATGAGTGGAGTACACTGCTGGACAAATGGTCACTGGCTGGATGGGCTTCGTACATGTTCTGTTCATGAAACGGGTATGTGAAGGCTTTGGACAAAGAGAGGTGTGTGTGTGTGTGTGTGTGTGTGTGTGTGTGTGAAATTCCCCAGTTGCTATATACTGGTGGCTAGAGAGAACAAATGGTGGTGAGTAGAGATACTCAGGCTTGACCCCTGTACCTTGGATGCAGGTGGCAAGGACCTGAATTCCCTATCCACCACCATTTCTAAAAAAAAAAGCAGATTTTTGCCTCATATATGTTCTGTTCCTCATAAAATCTGTGGTTTCTGTATCTATATGTTTCCTTGCAAAGTCAGTAGTGCAGTGGTGCACTGGTAGCATTGCTGCCTGACAGCTACAGGTTCTCTGGCTTGATTCTTGGCTGGGGTGCCTTCTGTGTGGAGTCTGCATTTCTTCCCATCTTACAAAGATGTGTTTGGAGTTTCTCCCTGCTCTGCTGTAAATTGTCTTTTGTTCCAAGTCAGACTAGTTTCCTGGTTAAATGTTTAAAAATAACAGGCATTTGAATTTCAGACTTCATATTCTTCAGAAAGTACATGGTAACACAAAACGGTTTATTCTAGCAGATGTCTAAGTTTATAACATGGATATTTTAAATTTGTCCCTATTTTTGGGACTGTATTCCCCCATTATTGGCTTTGTCCAGGTATTTTGTGCTAAAGTTGAGAGCTATCTATGGTGAGAACTGAATTCATTGAATGTTTGAGGGCTGTATTCCCCCCATTACTGGCTTTGTCCACATGTTTTTTGCTAAGAGGTTGAGAGCTATGGTGAGAAATGAATTCACTGAATATGTTTGGGGGCTGTATTCCCCTATTATTGGCTTTGTTTAGGTGTTTTGTGCCAAGAGGTTGACAGCTATGGTGAGAACTGAATTCACTAAATGGTAGCCATTTAAGTTTGTCTTCCTCTCTTTCACAAAACAGGTGATTTGGCATAGTGGTATGTTTCTCTGTTTTGTACAGGGTCCCCTGGGTTAAAGACGTGGCAGTGAAATGTATGATGCTAACACAGCATTTTATTCTAACAACTTTCCAACATTGTACAAGCAATGTTTAAAACGTGTCCCTGGTTTTTGGGCTTTTGCCCCCCCCCCCAATAAATTTCGGCTTTTTCCAGATTTCTTGTGCTGCAAAGTTCAGAGATACAACTGTGTGTCAAGTAGATTTTACAAGGAGCTGAGAGCTGCAGGGGAACAAAACTTTAGTGCTGCTTATTCTGAGTCTGCTTGCATTGTTAATAGCACAACAGGTAGTGTACTTGCTTTTGATGCAGAAGGTTGTGGGTTGTACTCCCACAGTAGATAGATGCATTTCTGATATGGTAAAGTGGGTGGATGCTGCAGTCCTTTTTGGCAAAGATACCTAGAGTAGTAACTATGAACCTGTTATCAGTTTGCCATACAGTCCCTATTGCGATATTACTAGCTTATCATTTTTTTTAATGCATGCAACATAAGCAATTTATTCCTCAAGGGCAACAGGCACTTTATTTGTAGATGAATAAACAATGATATATAAAGTTGTTTGCTAGCAGCAACCTCTTCATTGTTACAGATTTCTTTAATGTGGAATTATTTAGATGACTTTTACACTTCAGAGATTGTGCATATTTACTGATACTGGTGGACTGTTGAAGGTTGAGTAGACTTTTATGATGGAAATGTTCTGAATTGGGTAGTTTTGCCATTGGTGCATGCATTTTGTTTCATTGTTTACTAATGTTCAAAACAATAAATTTAAAATGCCCTCTAACAACTGTACTGTATTGTACAAGGAATACAATTTAATACAATCGGGAAGGTGTATCAAAGAACATGTGTATGTTTCGTGTTCAAGGGGCCTATGATTTGAAAACAGCCCAAAGTTAATCTTTATCTGCCACTGGCAAAATGTATTTTCTTTGAATGTGGGTTTCAATGCTGTTTCAAGGGCAGAGAAGTTTTAATGCTAAGTCTTGTTTTCATTGTGAGACTGCATTGCTTTGTTTAGCAGATATCTATTGGGGTTTGTGCTGTAAAAATGCAAAATAAAACTTTCAAATGAAATCCAAATCATCGCAGAAGTAAAGCAGTATGCACATTAGTGTTTATGGTAAATGGGGCAAAATAACCAAGAAATGGGACACTGGAATTGTTGCAGGGGGGAGGCTCCAATCGACCATGATTTTGAGAGGGGAAGGGCAGCAAACTCAGACAGCCCTGGCTGAACTATACCTCTCAGCTGTCCATATTTTTGTAGAATGAATAGACATTTGTTTCTTTTTTTTGGTTTGTTCCTCATAAAATGTGTGGTTTTCTGGCAAATCATTTAGGAATGAAGTCACTAAATGACAGACATTGAGTTTTACGTCATAACCTTCAGAAAAATGCATGCTAAAGCAAAACCTGTTATTCTATCAACGGTCTTAAGTTTATACAAGAGCAATTTTTAGTAGTGTTTGTATGTTCCCCCAATATATTTGGCCTTGTCCAGATTTCCTGCATTAACAGGTTGAGAGGTACGTGCAAATAAAATTGCTTTATAGAATTAGGCATATCCAAACCTCTCAACTGTCCCCAATTTTGGCTCAAAATGTTGCTCTTCCCCTAATAATCCTTCTGCAAAATGGCAATTTTGGAAGAAAACATGGAGGGTTTACAATTAATAAATAACTGTAATAATCAGTTATAGATTACTTTTATTTCAGAAATGCATGTAGATTCTTTTATTTTGTCAGCTGCTCAAGTTAGCAGTACTAATATTAAAAGTGATGCTTCTTTGACAGGTTCCCAGCTGTATTGTGTGGCTATTTTATATTTTTGCATCACATTTTTGGTCCATTTTTCATAAAATTGTGGGTTTTTTTGGGCAAATTAGTGGCAAATCATTAAAGACTGAAGTTAGAAAATAATGAAAAACATTTGAGTTTCAGATTTCGTACCTTTCAGAAAATTCATACTAATGCAATACCTACTATTCTGTTATCTTTAAGTTTATAAGAGCAATATTTAAAAATTGTCCTTATTTTTGGGCCTTTGTCTCACTTCTATGTATGGCTTTGTCCAGATTTCTTGCTCTGAGGTTGAGAGGTATGACAAATGTGTCAGGGCCATCGCAGTCAGCCAGCGACATTTCAAATTGTGACATACTTGTTGCACCCCACTCCCCCATGTAGTGACTCTGGATGTGTCCAAGCAAGGCAAGGAGCAGTTATGCAGTGTAAATGTGCAGACTATTCCCCCCATCCAAGGTAAACACAAGTACTACAGTGACTTTTCATCTGTCATTGATTTTGCAGAATGTTCTGGTTTCTGTCATTTTATACTGTTGATATATGCTTATTATTATTCAGAAAGTGCCTTTTGCTCTGTGTTTAAGTAGCAGTGCTTTAATAACCGTCAGGTATGCTTGTCTGATATTGTAAGATGCAAGTAAGTTTTAATAAGCAGTATTGCCAACATTGAAAGCCTTTCTGTTGTTTCCATGCAGAGAATACTTACATAACTAGATAATGTATAAGCCTTGGGTATTGAAATGCATATGACAGTATTTGTAATAAAGGCCAGGATTAGATTATGTTTGCTCATTACAGGTTTTACCTGCAAACTAAACAGAATGCCAATCTATCATGTGTGGTCCATATCCTGTGCAGTAATCCTTTAAGCAATATATGTTGAGCTTGTTTTTTGTTTGCTTTTCATTTTTTACTTTGATCATGTTTTCCCCATGAAACAAGTAGATAGTTGTCAGGCAGCAGATCTTTTTTGGATAAGAAACATTTTTACAAGTGGGGGTATCACAGAGATTGCTACTTTCAGCATGTTGCTTGGTACTTTAATAAAGCTGAATATAAATTATAATTAGAACTGGAGTGCAAGGAGAAGTGATTTGAGTTAAGTGCTGCTTGTTTTTCTTATACTTGATTTTGACTGGCATTCCAGTAATGTATTTAAAAAGTAATTTATTTTTTCATGCCTCACATCCATTTTGTTTCCATCTAGATATTTAGTAAGCTGTCATGCAGCCAATGGATTGAAATATTTTTTTCTTTTACACTTCATTTTGTCTTGATTGGACTCCCATAATGATGGTTTGGCACCCAGGGCAGTGTATTTAATTAAAGTTTTTGTGGTTTTGAGCATAGCCCCTCCCCTTTCTAGCTGGTCACACCCATTCCCATTGACCCCACCCATTCAGCTGACTCCTGCAGCCCCTCTTTGATTTGAAGTCACCAGCCGCCACTGGTTCTCTTCATATTTTAAAATTCACACTGTATTTGGATCTGATGAGATCAGCAGATATGTATGTGGTCTTACAATTTTCCATTGGTGCAAGTTTTGTGCTGGTATATAAAATGTGTTTGTAGGTGTTTAATCCCACTTCAGCATGCTCAAATCAGATATTCCTGTTCAAATTCCAAAGCCTTAATTGTAATCTTCAGAACAGTGAGACTGAAAATGCAAGTAGAAGAAATATATACTCTCACCAAGGTTGTGGCATAGCTCTTAACCTTTTCCTTCCACAACTGGGGGCAAATCCAAAAGTAATCCGAGACACTTTTAGTAAATACAATTACTATAAGTGAATGTGAATTAACATGCATTTTCTGAAGTAAAAGAAGTTTATAAATAATGCAATTATTAGGCTTGTAAAGTGAAATGTACCACCTTTATTCCCAAAATTACCAATTTTAGTAAGGATTAGGAGAGACAGAACAAAATTCTAAGCAAAACTCAGGGACATTTGAGATGTTGTAGTATATTAGAGTATTCCCCTTACTCCAAAGTACAATGATCTCAAGAATCGGTGTTGAAGAAACTAGCTGTGGGGTGCAGAAGGATGAGACCCCTCTTACAATCACACTTTTTCAAAGCTACAGGATCAAATTTATGGGTCTTGCACTTCTTGTAGGAAAACTTGTATCAGCTGTTTGACTGCTATTAATTCATTTATTATTTTGGCACACAGACTAACTACAGAAAATCATCTATACAACATTACCAAGGAACAGATATTAATAGTTCTGATTTCCTACTTTTCCTTCCCTGAACAGTTGTTAATAAAAGACAGTTACCTTGTATTCAGCATTAAATCTCAGCAAGAAGAGTTATTTTATTTCTTAACCATGTACTTAACTCAGTGGATAGCAAATTGGATCACAGACAGAACCCATGAAACAAAGGTTGGTTGAGCAGCTCTATCTCCTCGAAAAGACCTTTCACTAGTGGTGCATCCCAGGGTTCATTCCTTGCATGACAACTCCCTGGCATTTACTTCTCAGAGGTCAAAGCTAATGTTATTTTTTTGGCTAACCAAGTCTGCTAGGGACTATAATCTTGGTGCGAGCTTAAACTCTCTCGAGGATAACACGATCCTCCAAGAGTGCCTGTCCCTAACAAATAGCTAATGTCAAAACCACAGACTAAAAATAAATGCCAAGAAATGTGTAATCATATTCTTCAGCAAGCATGACTTCCCTTGTAACTACCACCTTGACAGCACACTCCTGAGAATTGATCCTGTAGGCAGGGATCTGGGAACTTATGCTGACAACAAACTACTTTTTGATCACCATTTATATACCACTGTAAGGAAGTACTTTTTCATCACTCAGATTATATCTAATAGTATGACGTCCGGGATCAGAGTTGTAATTATTCCATTGTACTCGGCTGATCATTGAGTATAATGCCCCTTTAGGTAAGAACTTGTCCAAACACTTTTCATAACTGGAACAACCACAATGCTTTCTCACTAAGAAAATCTAGGGCCTAAACTGTAAAAACTGTGTTACTATTTCAAAAACTTGTCCCTCTCCTCAGTTTCATACCAGTTATGATATGTGACCTCTGCCTGGTGTATAGAGTTTCAACAGATGCCATTCTATTAGAACTATTATATATTGTAAGTCCAGTTATGGCATAAACACATACTCAATGGAAATCAATCTCTTCTGCACCATGAATAGAACATGCTGGAGGGACAGGTATGTATCACAGAGAATTCCGCATCGATGGAACCATCTTCCACTCCACAATAAGCAAAGTACTTCTAATCTTAGCAAATGTAATTTGGATGAATGGATGGGTAACCACAAATTTAACACCCCTCAACTTAGCACCCATGTCCTTCATGGACAGGGGCAACATATAAATCTTTGAATATATCCTTATTTTCCCTGTCACTGGGTTATTTGCACACAAAATACATATGGATTAAAATATACGATGAGAGTGTAAGGCAAGGCATCTTAAGATTCTCACAGATCAATAGCCTTGCAAATACCTATGAATCTATGTAGGTGAACTGGCCCTTCAAGGACCATTTTCAGATATACTGTAAACCACAAGGGTAAATACTCACATACGTGTGTGTGTGTATAAATATACACACATATATATATATATATATATATATATATATATATATATATATATATATATTTGTACATATACATACACACATTTCACACATTTGCACATACATGTATATGTGCTTTTATACATACATACATACACACACACACACACACACACACACACACACACAGATATATATATATATATATATATATATATATATATATACAAACACACAAGTGTGTGTGTGTGTGTGTGCGTTTATGACCCCCCCCCCCTCACAAAGAATGACCCCAGGACCTCGGAGCTGTAAAACAGAATCCTTAATCACTTAACCAAAATGCTGCCCAACCCATTATGTCCAAGACATACTTTTCAGAATCATGAGTGAATGTTTTTTTCCTAAAGTAAAATTCATATAGTATAAGTGATATTGTGCATGCAGGACCATGGAGGTTCTTGTTTGATTATGCAGACATAAGTTTACATAAGTAACAGCGGTAAATACTGTCTGTAACACCTTTTAAAAAACTGAAGTAAAACAGAAGTAATTTTTTTTTTATTCGTAATTCATAATGCATGTATCTTTATATGGCATAGTTCAGAGACATGTTGGGCTAACCAGAACTGTATAAACTTGTAATGATATCACATCAAGGCTCTCATGAAAATGAATTCAGCGATTTTTATACATTTCTTGTATAATGATGCTCAGGAATACATAATCTTTATATAAGTGCCTATTATACTCAGGGTTTTAACACAAACACAATACAGCATCTACCAGTGCAGCCTCATTTAACATTTTAAATATTCTAATCTACCCAGTCTGAGTATTAAAATTTCTGCTGTTAAGATTTCCCCTCATGGTTACCTACTTGGCAATTCAACTATTGTAATAGTACAGCCTCCAGGCAATTAATTAGCTGTGAAACCTGAAGTCAGAGAGAGAGAATAATTCTGCTTTTCCTACCTTCCTTTTCTTTCTGAGAGATTTAATTACCTGCCTTTTCACTTTTCATTTCTTACTAAGGGGTAGTAATTTGATGGTATAATCAGGCTGAAAATGGAATGCCATGCTTTGATAAAGCATGGTAAAGCATGTGCTGGGAACACTTTTTAGTTAAATAGCTGCAACAAATGCTACAGAAAAGCTAACGCTCATTCAGTTTGTGAACTGCTTCAAACACAGTATCATTTTGTTCTGTTTTGTTTATAACTAGTAGTATATGGCTTGTTTAATGAGAATGAAAGCTGAGATGTCCTGTCTTATGGCTTATCTCAACAGTGACCCATGATTGTGGCACAAATCAGTCATTTACTGAACAGGAAGGTTTTAAGTATCAGTAAAGGTTTTAAGTATCAATAAAGCAATGCTCCAAACCACAGAACATGGTAGATGCAGTAACGAGTGCCTAGATGGCCCGTGCCGGTTGCCAGAAGCTGGTACTGGTACATTGAGTTATAAAGCATTTCTGGGCTGGGGGCTTGGTGGCGATACAGGCAACTGTTTGACAACCAAAAGTATTGTCACATACTATTCTCCATAATGGTGGTGACTGCACTAATGTTACAGCACTTAGATGTGATTTAGCACTATTTTGGTTGGTACTTCTATTTGCTTTCATTGCTGTCAGAATGTGATGATGTGGTGCTCTCTTCCTAGAAATTTATAGTCAGATATTGGAAAACAGATGCACTGTCAACCAAATGAAAAAAAATATATAAAGATGAGAAAGTGTATCTATGTCCACTAGACATAGATTTAAGTAATTTTATTTCCAAATACAAAGAAAAAACGAAGCACCTGGGACCACTGTAGGCACGCACTCCAACTTTATTGACACAAAAAGCAAACCAAAAATATGCTTAACTTGTTCTCCGCGTTTTTCGTTAACAATGTAACTTCCTCAGCAAATACTACAATAGTGAAAACCAACTCCTTATATAAGAATACAATTAACTAGTTAATTAATTATCCTATGCCTATTAAAGCAACTTTACCCAACCTAACCTACAAAGGAAGCTAAGACTGATTAATGAATACATGAATTAAAAACTTTAAAACCATATTTAAAACATACAATTTAAAGTACATTTGTGCTAATACATATTTAAATACATAATTTATATATAAAAACACTTCCAATACATAAGCTAATGTATACATAAAATGTATGCTAACTTAAACTAATCATTGTAAAACATATTGAGAGAAAGAAAAAGGAAAAGCACCATCATGTGGCTAAACTTGTAATTACACTAGACTTTGTACAGATGTATAAAATAAATCGATTTAAATTTATAAAAAAATGATTGATAAGAGTCTTTACTTCTCAAACAAACCAACCTATACATTAATACAATTATTAGTACTGTTTTTTCACAGTCTTGCTACCCTCAGCTTTAATACAAGTACCATGGAAATATGTTAATTCAACCCTGGTATCCTGCACGCCTCCAAAATGAGCTGCCAGTATAATTCCCTAACTTCTATCCTATTTTCCCAATCGCCACCTCTAACATCATGTGGTATTACTTCTAGCACAAAAAAAACAAAAAAAAATTAAAAAATTATATTCTTATATAAGGGATTGTTTTTCACTATTGTAGTATTTGCTGATGAAGTTACATTGTTAACGAAAAACGTGGGGAACAAGTTAAATGTTTTTTGGTTTGCTTTTTGTGTCAATAAAGTTGGAGTTAGTGCCTACAGTGGTTCCAGGTGCTTTGGTTTTTCTTCGTATTTGGTATTTTCTGTAAGGTGCCTTTTCCTCATCTTTGGAGTGTCATTTTATTTCCAGTAGAGCTCATCTGGCATTCTTCCCCTCATACCCTGACACTTTATAGTCCCCAAATGTTTTTACATACTAACATTCATTATGAAACACATTATACAAGGTGCTTCTAGTTTACTGGCATGGAATGGGTCTTGGGATTGCAAGCTAATCTTTAATGTCTGAACCACAGTGGCTAACATACACATGGTGCAATGGTGCAGCAGTTGTGTTGTTGCCCTGCAGCAAGAGGTTCTCAGATTTGATTCTTGGCTGGGGTGCATTCTGTGTGGAGTCTGCATGTCCTCCCTCTGTCCGTGTGGGTTGCCTCTGGGTGCTCTGGTTTCTTCTCATGTTACAATGACATGCATCTAGAGCATTTCTCCCCAGGCCTCTGCTGAAAATTGGCTTTCTTCCAAGCTGGACTTTTCTAGTAAATAAATGTTATTTTCAGGCCAGCCAAAAACACTTATCGTGCATCCAAATACAGATAAACTAAAGGTAATTGTCTCAGCTGGAAAAAGGTAAAAACGATATTAGCCACGTCGAGCCCATGTCAGGTGTTGGAGACTCATGCTGGATGTCACCAAAATGGAGTCCACACCCTATAGTACTTGTTAGGCTCAAAAGAAACTGAGTTAGAAAAATTAAATTGACTATGGAAGGCAAAATTACATTCTACATAGAAATATGAAGGGCCTGGAGTGAAAGTAAAGCACATTAAATGTCAATAGGCCACATTAAAAACTTATTAGTGAAAAAACATACATTTTTCTAAATATACTGAATTTACTGTTCTTTGTGATCTCTTCTGAGGAAGCTAATGCGCCTCAGGTAATATTACCCTTTAAATGAATACAGTCTTTTCAGCTGTGTGATTAGTGATTAAAAAAAAAAAAAAAAAAAAAAAAAGACCTAAGCTCAGTACTGAATCATAAGTAAGTCTGGCTCAGGATTTTCTAACACCACTCCTGGCTAAAAGGGACCTTATCAGAAAGTAATACATCATAGAGCAGAATGAATTGAATGGGCCCTTTCCACCAGTTCATTTCCCACCATGCAAACACCATGCTCAGCTCCTTTAATGGGCCACTGGATCATGAATACCTATAATTAAGATATGGTATACCATACTGGTTCACAAAACAACTAATGAAGACATTCCTCCCCGTTGTACAGTGGCTAGATCATAAATGTATGCATCAGTTCAGAGCAGTTAGACAAGGAAACCCAATCTTGGGGTATACTGTCCAGTAAATACTTCCAGGGTCATAAAGCAGACTGATGGAATAAAGCAAAACATTTAACAATTCTCTTTCTCATTTTTTTATCTTTAAAGTTAAGTGTTATACACCAAAAGTGATTCTAGAAGAAATCATGTCCCATTTTCCAGTTTAGTTTCCCATGCATTAACAACTACATTATTAAAAATCCAGCTATGTAATGCTAAATACTTCAACAGCTGCATTCATTTACAGATTTCTTTTAGTTTTCTGGTGTCGAAGATGACTATATTCCCAATGAAACTAAGATGAAAAATGTCATTGAGTCTCAGATCATTGACCACAGTCCATCAGAATCATGTGACTGCAATCTGAAACTGAGATTCCAAAACTACCTAAAAACATCTGTTTTATAGATAGGCACCTCTTACCCCCTGTTATTTATATATACTAGTTGCAAGACTGCACTCTCTCTGGGAAAAAAAATCCAAGTTGACATAATCACAATGTTTCCTGCATAAACCTTTGTATGGCACATTAGTTATCTACATTTAGAGTGTCATGTACTAGTAAAAGCATCTTAAGCCCAGTGAATGTTTATGACCACATTTTTTAAGATAGTAATTGTTACATCAACTGCTATTAATTTCCTCTTAAATTATGTATTTCCTGAGACTGTATTTTTAAGAACTTAGTGATTTGTTTATTTCTACGTTTATTAAATACAAAAAAAAATGAAGCATTAATTTTAGTCACTTCCAGAATACACCCATGATTAAGACTACTTTTAGTTGATTTTTATTGTTTTAATTTTTTTTTTGCATCTTGATTGTGTTTCTGTCATTAGTATCTAAACAGGGGTGTTTCCATTGTTTAACACTTCTTCTAAATGTTTGGCTCTTTTATGTATTTGCCCTCTTGCTGTCTGATTGCAACTACTCCTATATTTCTTTTTTTTTTTGTTTTACATTTTCAGCCATTCTATATTTATACATGATGCATTTATTTTATTAACGTATGCAGTTTTTCCTACCCTCCTACATCATAGAACATGCAAGCAGCAGCCTTCACCGCTTATTGGCAGTCCTGCTATTTTAAGCAAATGAGCTTAGATAATGGGCATATTGTACATAATGACCTTCCTGGACAATAAACATTCTACAGTTGGGTATTAACATACAGATAATGAGTAGTAAAAAACAGTCTGTTCTTCATGGCAGCATATTAAACTGCTGTGAAGCATGGACTAAAATAATAAAAAAGGAGTTATCTTTTTTTTTACACTCACTAAACATGGCTTTGCTGTAAAATAAAAAAAAAGTAATAGGAAAAAGTAACATGTTTGTGTATGTATGAGAGAAAGAACAACAGCCTCATTGCATATCTCTCAATTTCTTTGATCACAAATTCTGTTAAAGCCAAAATATGAGGGAAACTAAAAACTTTGAATCTGTGCAAAGAAAATTTACTAAAACAATTTTACATCCAACAGACATGATTTATAAAGAGAGATGGAAGATTATTAGTCTATAAACTCTTTTTTACAGACATATAAGGCAAATTTATATTTACATACAAAGCTTTTAATGACAGCAACATTCAGGCTAACCTCACTTTAGAAGCTCTTCAATCTATTCTTCACCTTAGAAATGTGTATTTCCAAAAGCTTGGATACTCATTTTACTTTAAGACTCCAGCATTATGGAACAAATTACTGGCATGGGTTAGGAGATCTGAGAACTTGGTAAAGTTTGTAAATAATCTGGACACAGAGTGCAGTGATTTTGCTTTGGATGTGATTATAAGCAAATCAGTGTTCCTTGATGGTCTTTGGACCTAAACATTGTAATTAAACGTATTAAGAAAAAAGATCTAAAATTACGGACAAACTTTAAATATAACCATAATTCACTAAATGACTGAAAAGAGCAAAAGGCTTTTCATCAGGATGCATTTTCTGAATAATAAGTACAAACCATGATGTCTGTCTTCGCTGAGTGATAGTAATGCTCACTAATATACCAGAAAAATCAAACATTTTTAAGGGACAATTGAGAGGAACAAGGGCAGTTTCATGCCTTGTACTATGTGAATATTTTCATTCATTTGATTACAATGAGACTGCTGGTGTGCTTAGTCAAGAAAGCAGTTTTAATGCATGTGTGTGTGTGTGTACCCATGTGAGTCTATCAGTGCCTCTTCATCTGTGCATGTTTTTTTCTTTATAGGTGTGCAAGCCTGTATGTGCCTCTGCATCTGTGCATGGGTATGTGTGCGTGTGTGGGCATTAAATAGTTTCATAATTTATACTGTGGATGTAAAATACTTCCTCCAAGAACAATTGGATATGTTGTAGCAAGTTTGATACATTAGGCAGAGGAAATGTATTACACCAACAATATGAAAACAAAAATGTATATGCTAATAAAAAAGCAAATACAAAATTTAACAGATAGTCCATTATATAAGTGAAGTAATGCACTCCATATTATGTATTAATAAGGGAAATAACAGACATTCAAGGGGTGGTGAGACCCAATAACAGTGGCATCATGCCTCAGAGCACCTGCGGGCAGTTTATTTATCTTATAACCTCCATCCTGTCAGGCATTATTGCTTGCTTAGCATTTGTCATAATGATGATCTTTGGTTAGGCATTTTTGTCAAAACCATTTGCTACCAATCTTATCTGTTATTTTGTGGGTGTGTGTTACTTGGGCTTTTCCTGAAATGGATTTAACTTGTTGAGCCCAATAGGGTCAACATATCAGCAAACATTTTCAAACAGCACTCCTCTTATACTTTTTCTTTTATTCATCAGTACTGCCATAACCTTTTTCTTTTATCAAAGCTAGGAAACAATGTATACTACACCATCTGTCTTGGTGGAATCAGGAGATCATGAGTGCATGCAGGTTACTTACTGTTCTAGCTGTCCATCTGGGCACCATAGATGGCGTAGTGTCTGTAACATCTAAGGGCCCATAATCCACACTTTTACTAAGTAATAAAGTAACTGGCAATGATATGATGGTGGTTGTGCTATGGGTAACCTCAAATGATGAAACCAGTAAGGACATGTCCTAATCAGGGTGGAATTCTGAAAAATGTGATAGATAGATTCTTTTTAAACTGATTGTTAGAACTGATTGTTAGAATTGTTGTAGTCTGTCAATTTCTAGTTACCATTCTGACTTTAATTTGACCATGCCTACAAATGCCACTGTCTCTGTTATACTTTCAGATTCTCTTACTGTAATGCATGAGCTTATCCCTTTAAAGGCAAGGATGCATCAGCATATTTAATGTGTGGATATCAGTTTGCACTTGGAAAACTGCTTATTGCTATAATATTTAAATGATAGAAATATCACTTCAGAGGGCTATTAATTTTACTTTTATTGTCATAAAATAGTAAAAGTATAGTTTTTCAGATAAAAAAGGCCACAAATTATAAATCTAGAGTAAGCCTAAATGCCACAATGTTTTGAAGCTTGATATGACTATCTCTGAAACAGTTTGAAATTTACCAAAAATATTTTTCAGGAAAATGTGTCATAAAAATAGCTACAGAATGGAACTCATTGATGGCTTTCATTTTAAAGGCATGTACACACCTTTTATATTCCAGTAATTAATTCCTTTATTTTTTTATAGTTTAGGGATAGCATAATGCCACTCAGAGAAAGGGTCATATAGACGACTTCTTATTTTCAATGCAAGTCTTAACGCATGATGTATACAATGGATATGTACTGCATTCCTCATTCTGAAAAATAAGTCTTATATCCATCCCAATGGGGAAAAAGAAGAGGTAGTGCAGCTTAACAGATTGTTGTTATGGAATAATTATAACAGCTGGTAATTAATACCGATTGTTTTACCTTTTGGCAGCTCTTTATAACATGTATTCATTAATTCCTTCTCTGAGTACCTGCTTAATGTAATTCAATGTCACACAGAATTGGAGCCTATCCTGTCAGCCAGTGGGCCCATGGCAGGAAACTACTGAATGCTGGGATGGTTTATTGCAATATGAAGACACAGTCACGCAAATAAATCAAGAAAGCAACTTCAGGCAATCTGGATGAATGCTAGTTCACATGTGGTACATCTTTGGGATGTTGGAGGAAAAAGCTCATACTGACAAAAAGAAGATGAAAAGGTACCACACAGAAATGCCAGAAATAAAACTGGAAACTGATGTGTTATGAGGCAGCAATGTTAATTGTTTTGCCACTGCTCTTATTTTATTCATAAGAATTACAAGCATTTATATTTGGATATTTAGGTGCTTATTGCATCCAAAAATACCACTCCACACTAAAGGACTTAAATGCAGCACTGTACTAAAGGTGACTTAACCCAATTGGCATGGCCAGCATAAGGACTTTGGGTGGTCCTATCTGTCCACTTACAGAAGAGTTTAATATTCTAATTATATATAGCTATAGATACATATACAGCTAGCTATTGGGAGAGAGAGATGTTATATGTATATATAAAATGTGTCATTTCCAAAAGATATATATTCTTTATTTGTATTGCATTCTCCACTATGAAAATAAGTCATATACTTGTCCCTAACTGAAAAAAAAATATGTGCTACAACCTGGTAAACTGTGACAAGAAATGCCCATGAATAATAAAGTAAAACAGCTAATCTCTCAGCTACCCTTTCAAGGGTCTTAGTTAACTTTTTGGGAAATTGGTTTTAATGTTCAGGTGTAACTGCATCCATGACTGTGAAGTCTAAAATGTCTATTAGCACAGAGAATTAAGGCTCTGAACTGTTAATGAGCTTCTTCCTGTAATACAGGGTTTGCATTTGCCTACTGTGGGACTCTGAGAAAGTCAATTAAATAGACTGCCCCAAAATCAGCCATAAAATTGGGCACCAGTGTCCAGTCAGCTACTTGGTTAACAAATAAATTAAAAATACTCAGAGATTTTACATACATTGTTTGTCTGAAGTTGACTAGATAATGTTGTGGTTAGAAATACAGGGTTCTTTGTAATAGTAGCTTTCCAATGACAATAGATGTTACTTTTCTCAGGAAATGGCTGTTACTTATGATGTAATGTCAACTCACTACAGATATTTTGTAAAGCTGTACTGTTTTCCCCACCTTAAAAAGAAGTCATATACACACCTTAGAAAAAACAAATAATAATGCAATTTGGTACCCTAAGTATTTAATTGGCTTTGTGTGTCTGAAACAGTTGGATATTTTCTAGCAGTTTTAATGACATATTTGGATATTTTTCTATAAACAGAATGAATGTGCTTTAATATGTAAAGGTACTGGAACACCTGCTACAGTGATAAAAGCAATACATGCAAGCTTATTTTGAACCAAAAGTACTATATATTTCAGGTGTACATGTTAAATGAAGTAAAAAGCACAGCAGGTATGTTGTGTAATTATGATAATAAAATGCTAATTCTGAAAGCCAAAACATGGATTATGTATTAATATACTCAATGAAATCCCATAAACCAATACTTTCAGCTCTTTTCACAAACTGTCCATTAAATAAGCCCCGTTATGATAAGCAACCTCATTTTACTTTGAAGAAGCCCTAAAACCTTCTACAAAAAATTGCAATGATTAGTATTTTAACATCAAGTGTGTCTGATTTCACACATAGTCCCCCAACAAATACAATCTAATCAATTTATGAATGGGTACACCTCCACAGTTTAACTATGAATCAGAAAATTAAATTCTGACCACAGTAATGTAATTCAGCTTGCTTCAAAGAGATGCTGCCCCATGACAACACAGCTTCAAAACTGTACAGCTGTGTTCAAGTGACAGTATTTCAGACTGCTTTCATATGCTGAAAACCATTGCCAATGAGGAAAACATTTTAACTGTGGAGTGCAATCAAATAAAATAAAGTCTGTAGCATTTCAGCTCATTCTGTACCCACCATTCAGATCTTGGCAATCCATATGTATGGCTCTTAATTTTGAGCAAGTGAAAGTTGTGATCTGTTGCCTGCATACACAGATTAACTCTACAACCACAAATGCCACCATCTGACAGGCCACATCTCAATTAATGGTGATAGTCTACCCAAAATAAGGTATTTGATTTACTTCAAATGCATAACCTGTACTGACATACAGATCCATGATCATTCAACTGTAATCAAGTGGCAAACGTTAAGCTGTTTTTAGACGTGACAGCTCACAAAGAAAGAGCACTTTAACTAAGCAGACATTAGTTATTTTACTGAAATCTTAACAATGAAATACTGTCTGTAGAAATGTATTTCATTTTGTTTCTCACAGGAACAAATACAGTCTCCAATATTTAGCTATGGTCAGGAAGCAGGGGCGACCAACTGTCTTTCTATGCAGAATTCCTCCCCCTAGCTGCTGCCTTTTGAATAGGTATACTTCAGATGTTTGGTAGTAACCACATAAAAACATTCTGTCTACAGTAAGAGATTCAAATTATTTATCATATATTAAATTCCTCTAAATGGGAATCAGGTGGAACTAATTCATTGCAACACCCAGTGTAGTACCATCAATACTGGGTTCTTGGAACCACTGTAAATGTTTTTTAACTATAATTTGCAGTTATTCTGTTTTAGTTAAGAGCTTCCCCAGAACAATATACTATGAATCCTTGACAAGATTTTTCTTACTTTTGATATTATATTGAAATGACATTTTGTTGTAATTGATATTGCTAACATGAGAAATCTTTTAAGCTAAAAAACAGTTACACATCTTAAAAATTGTAGGTTTTACTTTTGACATGGTTTATTGTAAGTTTTTAACATAATGAAAACTACTAATGTGATGATGTTGAGTTTATTAGAATAAACATAAACATACTTTTATTTTTGAAGATTATTTTATCCCCTTATTTGAACAACTACTTTGACAATGTACCGCATGTTCAATAATGATGAAAATGTTCGCATCTTACTTAGAAAACAGTGTTATATTACAAAAATAGACTTTGTTGTGAAATGTTTTTAAAAAAGCTCACTTTTGACTTAGATTTGAAATGGGTTATACCCATCTCAAGGTGTTGTTAAATACATGGCAATTTTTAAATCTGGTGACTAACATATGAAATCTGCCATATTCTGAATACATACTTAGCAATAAAATACAAGCTCTTAAATATGGTACTGCTTTCAATATTTTGTCTAGGTTACAGGTTAAACATATATATTTTTTTGCATGTGGGTTGACAAATACCAGTGATTCAAACAATTTCCGAAAGAAAAGGTTTCTCTGAATAAAGTCCTTCTTAGAAATCAGTCAGTGGACTACTATATATTTCAGGAAACCTTCATACCCTCCATGCATATAGATTCATAGGGTTTACAATCATAATGTCGAGCGCACATTGCTCGACACTGCAAATGCGAACACCAACCTGCAACTGCTAAAAATGCTGAATGCAGATGTTCAGAACTGCAAAATCTCACCCCCTTTTTGACCCATGTTAGCACTTGTTTCTCAGTGTAGAGCAGTCAGAAATGTTGACGTTTGGTGTTTTTGTGACATTTTGATGATTCACTTAAAGGTGTCACTCATATGCAGTGTCCAGCAATGTGCACTCGACATTATGATGGTAAACCTATTCATAGATATTCCAAGGCCACACGGCCTACTAGGACAGCTGAACTTTATTTGGGGTTAATCAGAGTCTCTTTAATTGATGGCAGATGTCTACCCAAAAAGACAGAAAGCTGTAATTAAATCAAAAGGTGCTTCAACAAAGATTAGTTTAAGGGTGTGCACACTTATGCAACCAGCTTATTGTACATTTTTATTTTTTATATTTTTCCCCTAACAGATTTGTTTGATTTTCAATTGAATTGTACAGGTTATAGGTCACATTAAAGGTGAAAAAAGTTTTGAAATGATTTAATGTGGTCTCATTTTTTTATATTACAAAAACCTGGCATTTTAACAGGGGTGTATAAACTTTTTACATCCACTGTGTGTGTGTGTGTGTGTGTGTGTGTGTGTGTGTGTACACACACACACACACACACACACACACACACACACACATACACAAAACTCTGTTTACACAATCATACTAAATTTTCATACCTATTAGACCACTAGATCACCACTGCTTTTGCCATTACCACCATCTAATTTTACTTAATATTGTTGCTAAAATCCATTTACTGTTAAACATAATTTTACTTATTCTTTCATTCCATATAACATAAAATAACTATCTATTCTTTTAACATATTCTTTACTTATATATTTATAATAGCCATATTTATTTATTGCCATGGTTTATTTTATCCACTTCTTTTATATCTTCAAATAATCTTCTTTACATAGTTTTACCCATAATGTTTTTACTCTCTTAAATTTCAAAAACAGTTGTTCTGAAGTTTCTTCTGCTTCTTGACAATGTAAACATATTCTATCACTTTTCTTCTTATATGGCATATTTTCTTTTACTGGCAATGTATCTATTACCAGCCTCCACAAAAAACCTTGCCATTCTACTTTCTAATTGCACCATTTTCTTATTATTTTATTGCTTTAATGTTTTTCTTCGTTAGATTTCCCCACAGTTTTACATAGGGATGTTTTATCATTGCATTCTCATACCATATTTTACTATCTTTTTCTATAGCATCAGTTTTTATTTTCCACAAAAATATTTTTCTTGGTAAACTGAAACACTGCCAAAGACATTGGATCAGAGCACATAAGTTAAGTGCTTTCATTATATTTAATACAGAACCTCCTCAGTAACATTTTATTTCTTCATTTATATGTTTTTTTCCCTTTTACCATACTCCCAAATTTATCATAATCATAATTTATACAATTTTACTACTAATCTCTCATCTTTTTCATTTATCCACTTTAACACTTTGCACAAATCTAATGAAACAGCATATACCACTGGGTTAATTAACCCTAAGCCACCTCCTCCTTTATTTACATACAGAACTCCTTGTTCTACTGGGTTTAATCTAGAACCTCATATAAATAAAAAAAAATGATCTACAATACTTCCTTTTCAAATACCGCTGGCAAAATAATACACTTGCTAAGTATGCTATTCTTCCATCATTATGGAATTTATCAAATAAGCCTTTTTTTCTGAATGATAATTTATATGTTCTCCAGAAATGACAGGCTTGTTTTATTTCTTCTAGTGTTTTTCCCATTGAATTCTACTTGCATCTTTATTCCCAAATTTTATACCCAACACATAGATTTAATTCATTGTAAAATATATACCCCAGAGCTTCACTACATCACCTACACCTTTACTTTTCTCTGCATTTAAAGCCATCACTATCATCTCTAGACACCCATTTGTGCAAGTTATTACTTATTTTATCCATTTTTTTTGTAATTATATAATCTGCATATGTTAAAAGAACTGGAATTCTTAACCCTTCTGGTATTATATACCCTTCCTCCTTCATTTTGTAATTTATTTCACATACTATCACATTCATAACTAATGCAAAGTGTACACAACTCATTGAACATCCCTGTCTTATACTAGTCTTCATATGTACCTCTTGGCTTAACCGGCCATTTATAGGTACTTTTACTTTTCTATTGCTATATGCCGACATATGTACATAATTTCCTAACTTTCTCACTTATATTATATTCTTTCATTATCACCCATAAGATTTTATGTCCAGTTGTGTCAAATGCCATATTAGGACTCCTGTCATGATTTTCACTTCTTTTTTATTCCTAATATCATCCACAGCGTCTCTATCATTAATAATTGTTGTCATCTCTTCCCCTTTATACTATATATACTATCTTCCATAATATTTTCCATTTTAGTTTCAAATCTCTTTTGTATTATTTTCATAAAGATCTTATAATCATGATTATTCAGTAATACTGGTCTCCAGTTTTTGTCATCTACCTTCCTTCCTCCATACGAATGTAAGTATTCCACTGCATAAAACCTTCATTTAACCATTCATTCAAAGTCTTTAACATATATATTTTTTTACCAATACCTTATTTTTTATACATTTCCTACCCTATTCCATCTGGTCCTGTAGTCAAATATATGTTTACTTGTCGTAATACTTTATCTAGCTCATGTAAACAAATATCCTTTCCAACTTTTTATTCTCTTTTTCTGTTAACTTTTAATTTACATTTTGCACTACACTATTCACAATCTTTTCTTATTTTTCCTTTTACATTTTTATTTCTCTCATTATACTACCATCTTTCTTTACTAATTTGCTTAGGTCACTCAATACTTTTATTTTTCTTTGTAAAAATATATTTGCTTATATAACAATTCTTGCATTTTTCTTGATTTCTTTCATATAATTCTTTTTCCTTTGTCAAAGTAATTTCTGTCATTATGATCTAAATCTTCCAATGCATCATATGCTCTTTTATATTTTTTCTCTACTTTTCTCACATCACATTGCCACTATATAAAACAATTTTTATACTTTTCCTTAAATATCATCCATAATTCAGATCAATGTTTAATAAAATGTTCTCATAGTAATATGATCATCCCATAACTGTATTACTAATCTCTCTCCTTCTGCATTCCATGCTTTCTCATTTATCCATTGTATTCCTTTGCCTATTTGCACATATTCCTTGTTTTCCTTTATCTCTAGCCATACTGGAAAATGATTAGAAAATCCTGTTCAACTACCTTCATTTCTCCTATAACTTAACCTTCTGATACTGTAAAATAATCTGTTTCAGTTCTATACATACCCCTTTTGTAAGTCCATAATTTTTTCTTCCAAAGTTTTAACTTACCACATCTTATAACTTCTTTTTTCTTACATCATTTCCTTTTTTATTACACTTGCCTCTTATATCGCAATTAAAGTCTCCTGTTATTATAATATTCATATTTATCACTATGTAGTCTAAAATCTGATGAAATAAGCTTTTCCTTTCTTTACAATTGGTATAAGCATACACTGTTATAATTCTATATACTTGTTCTTTCCATTTTATATCTACAGTGGTTAATCTTCCCATTTTTGCTAAAGTTACAGCTAATATCTTTACTGTATTTCTACAGAGTGGCACTATTCCAGAACATCTTTCATTTACTAAATACCAGATTATCTTTCCTCCCCACAGTTTGTCTGCTTGTAATTTTCATTTATTAAAAATCATCTATTATAATTACACCTACATCATATGGATTACACCACTCCAAAATTCCTATTCTTCTTACTATATTCTTAATACTATTCACATTTACAGAAAGCACTCTAAAATGTTCATTTTCCTTAGTTTTGCGGTTTCATAAGTTCATAGCTAATTACTAGGCTAGCTTTCTTAATGCACCATTCTAAGTCTAGCCAACTTATTTCCCAAAGGTGATAATCAAACACTGTACCTTGTGTCTGTGAGTCAAACATCTTAACAAATTTACATACCTCCCAATGATTAGCTGTATATATCCTTTTTATCCAATTCCTTTCTTTTTTCTTTAGTACTTATTTCTTAAAATTGTCTTTTTCTGTCTTTTACCTATTTACCAGTAGAATTTTTTTTCTTCTACTACCTTCCAGTTTAGGTCTTCTTCGTTTTTTCAGAACCTTCGTTTTTGTCCTCGTTAGTATTTTTTTCTCATCTAAATTTTCTTCTATTTTCACTGCTTCTAAAATTTCTTCTCCTTGTTCATTTTCTTCTCCTTCTTTTTACTTACTCTAATTTTCATTCTTGTAATCCATCCATAAATGTCCAATTATGTTACATTTATAACATTTCAATTCACATTTTTTGCATCATGTCCTATTTCCCTACAAATATATCCTTTTCTTTTAACACATTTACTTATCAAATGTCATTCTTTTCCACAAAAAAAAGGTTTTAGGTTTTCACCAGTATTTTATGACACTCCTATTTCCCATCACATTTAGCATGCTTGGTGTATATATATATATATATATATATATATATATATATATATATATATAATTTTTTCTCTGTTTTTAACACAAAAGTGCAATCCCAGCCACCAGTTCATAAACCCCCTTCGTCATAAGCATTTGCAATGTCCAGTACTTCTTTACATAAAGTTTTGAAATGTCCTTTCAAAGTCTTTTTACCTCTGTTCAAAACTGTCCATGAATTTTCTGTTTTGATTCCCTGTTAAAATACTTTTATCTCAAATATTCCATGTGTTACAATCTTTTTTTCATATTCTCCAAGAAAAATTTCCATTAGAAACAGTCTCAAAAATAATGTCACAAAACGTCTCTTATGTTAACAGAATAAATGCTCTTTCCTCATGTGCTTTTACACCAAACGAGTTATTAAATTGTCCCACACTTCATACCTCTTCACTTCTTTGTCTTCTTTACTTTGAATACTTACCACGTACTTCAGTTTTTCATTTTTGCCTGCTTTCTTTTCTGCTACTCTGCGTTTGCCTTCTTTTATTTTCTCTGCATATTTTGTTTTCCATCTCTCTTTTCTTCAGGATGGTCCCTGCATCCTCCTTTTGTTTTTTCTCCATAATGTTCCCCTAGGAAACATCTACATGTTCTGGCTTATTCTGCAACATCATTCCTATAAGTATATCATCCTGCAACCGTCCCAACTGGAGGGTTGGAATTATGCATCCAGCACTGGCTATTGCATGCCACATAGGATGGGGCTGTTATGCCTGCCAATAACTAGGGTGGAATCAGTTCTACACTCCTCAAACATACCTTCACCTTCACATCTTCCCACCTCATAATGGTCATATGAGCAAACATATGTAAAAATTGACATGATGTTAGTAGATTATACAGGTTTTATGTAAAACAAGCATGGTGTTATATAGGTAATATTGCTTTTAAAGGAAATGGGTATGATATTTACACTGGTAATCTAGGCTTTTTGTAAAAATAAGCATGATGTCACCACAATAAACAGAACATGCTGGAGGGATAGATTCCTGTCCCAGAGACTTCCCACACTCTAGAGCAAACTACCTATCTATATCAAACAAAGCTCCTCATTAGTACTCTTCAAGAAAAATCCTGATGATTGGATGGGAGATACGAAATTCACCCCGGGGATCACTTCTGTGGCTCTCGTCGACAGGGGCACAGGAAAATAATTTTCTTGGGTGGCAAAAGCCAGGGTACCTTTTTGGCTAGGCTTATATAGGCCCTAGGGCCAATAGCCTAGTACCTACCTATAAACCTATAGATAATGCAGGTTTTATGTAAAATAGGTAAATGTTACATGAGTAATAGGTTTGATACAAAATGGCTATGAAGTTAAAAAGGTAACAGCTTCTAAAATTCTGGAAAGATGTATCCATTTTCAACTTCTTAAACACCTTCTAAACAGTAATCTCCTCTCATCGTCACAGCATGTATTCCAACCACATCATAGCACTATTACAACTCTTCTAAGTTTCATTAATACTATAAATAAATTCAGAGATGATGGCAAAATAGTGTTGTCAGTCTTTCTGGACATGTCTAAAACATTCAATACAGTTTCCCATTCTAAGTTACTGTCCACTCTGAAGAATAGTAATATCAACCCTGATGCTGTTAACTGGTTTCAAAGTTATCTATTTAGCCATCAGCAAGCTGTGAAATGGAAGCAAGATCTATCCCCACTCCTTCCTGTTACACTTGGAGTCCCTCAGGGTTCAATCCTAGGGCCTCTCCTCTTCAGCATATTTATAAATTATCTTAATACTACCTCCTCTCAAGCATCTATCATACAATATGCAGAGGATTCAACCCTCATATGTCCAGCATCCACAATAACTCAACTTCTTACAGTCACACAAAAAGCCTTCTCTTATATTGAAACATGGCTAACAAACTCACAACTCATTCTCAACCCTAATAAAACTGCACTTATGATCTTTCATCCATCTAAACCTACTAACATCACAGCTAACTTTTATATCACTGTCAGTAATAATACTAGGATTTTCCCAGATTCCCAAACAAAACTATTAGCCGTCATAATTGACAATAGACTAAAATTTGACATACACATTTCTAACACAATCAAAAGGTTCACAAGAAAATGGGAACAATGTATAGAAACAAAAAAAATTCTTAACAGACACTACAAAAATAGCCATAGTTAGAACTCACCTTCTCTCCTCACTCTTATATGCATCCCCTCATACTTACCAACCTCAAAAAATCAGAACTAAGTAAATTAGAATCATGTTACAATAAGACTGTCAAATTTGCAGCAGATTCCACACATTCAATCCATCACTGTCAATACCTAAAAATTAGTTCTTGGTTGGCATTACCTCATTTTATGAACTATAACCAATTAATAAGGGCTCACAAAATAATGCAAAATCCTGACAATGCACCTTCCCTAAAACAATCTTCTACAGCCCTACCTCTAACATTCATACTCTTTGATCTTCTAACAAAGACTCCAAGTAACCAAAGTATCCAATATTGCAGACAACTCTCTTTACTCTAACTTTGTTGCTAAAAATTGGAATACCCTTCCACATAGTATTAGATCCATAAGAAATCATAATCATTTCAAAATATCTCTCAAAAGAGATTTATTTGATTTGAATCCTGGCTTTGCACATGTAACACCCCAGGTTAATTATTAATTCAGCATTACTTATAGAATTTGGCTGTACATACTAACTTGGTTAACATATTCCTTTTAACAACACTACTTTTCTATAAGTAGTTACATTCCTATCTGCAACTTTCACCACGGAAGTATTATCAACCATGCACTGCTTTTCCTAAGTGATCTTCCCTGCTTAAATTTCTAACTAATGTTATGTTCCACCACATATATAAGTTCAACCATATATTTATCTATATTCACATGTTTAAAGTCTTGTTCTATTTGATACTATGTATATTTTTCCACATTTTTATCCTGTAAATGTGTTAACACTCATTTTTTGTCAATTTTGCTTGTAATTCTATTACTTGATGTGACAATTTGTATATAAGCTTAGACTGGAGATTTTCTCCCTGGGCCTCCTCTGGAAATGTGCACTGTCCCAGTCGGACCATCCCAGTAAACAAATGAAAAAGTAAATAAATAAATAAATAAATAATACAGGATTTATGAAGAATAGGCATGATGTTGCATGGGTAATACAGGCTTTATATAAAAATCATAGAATGTTGCAGGAGTGATACTTTTTTTTTTTTTTTTACAGAACACAGGCACGATGTTAAATGGGTTGTATAGGTTTTATGTAAAACAGGCATGATGCTATATGGGCAGTACAGGCTTTATTTAAAATACACATGATGTTACAAGGTTAATGTCTTTATATAATATAGACATGATGTTACACTGGTAATCTGGACTTAATTAAAAAAATCGCTGGATGTTACACAATTAATACAGGTTTTATATAAAATGAGCATGATATTACAAGGGAAGTATATTTTATGTAAAATATGTATGATGTCACATGAGTAATAGTTTGATGTAAAATACGTATGATGTTACTGGGGTAATAACGTTTTTATAAAAAATAGGCATGAAGTTATATGGGTATATTACAGGTCTTTTTGCAAATCCTTAGTTAATTAATTACATGTTAGTAAATTGCACTGAATCCCTGTTCATGGTTCAACATGACTAACATCCATTTAATATACATATTTCAAAACTATCTACCTTTATTCATTCTGTGAGAAATATCTTCACATGGTACTTGATATCTCTCACTCCCTCTCATATTTAGCGGCTGCACACCGTTGTAGTGTTGAATGGGTTTCTATACTCATCGAGGGAGACAATATCAAAAAAGACAAACTTATTACTGAAACCAAACAAGTGTGTGAACAGTTAGTTAACATCACATCTAGTTCAACACTGGAAAATTTTCTTGTTAATATAAATACTAAACTGACTAACTATGAAAAAGATCTCATAGATCGAAAAAAATATAAACTAACTAGGGACATACGTGATTATGATCACAAGAGGGCGGTTGTGTTCTCTAGTAACCAGAGGATGAAGAAAAAGAACGTGACCTTTCAGAAAGAAAATCCGGTCTCCGAACAATATAAAAATAAAAGCTTCCTGTCTGGTGAGAGTGGGGCATCGTCAGTGGAAGAAGACGACAGGGAGAACTTCCCAGATTTACCAGGAGCTGCTAATTCGGAAGCGTTTCGGAAGACCTATTCGGAATCAAATGGTCAATATGCCAATTCGAGGAAAAGGGGATGGTCGAATTCAGAACGCCATAGAGACTCGGGCGATGGACGATACAAAAAAGGTAGATGGACATAACTTGACTAATGAGACTTTAACTACAAATTATGTTGTTAATTTGTCTAGTTATAATTTTGACAATATAGAATTATCTATTTTGGAGAAAGGTCTCAAATTTGTACCTACCTGTCTTCCCAAGAGACATGGGTTAAAAATAGAATTATTTCAGTTATGTCGTAAGATGAATTTGAAGGAATACTTCTTTAGACTAAGTAAATGTTCTAATAAAAATGTAAATTCTGTTAATGAACAGTTATCCATTAGCGATATTGAAAGTGACGAAAGCTTTTTTTCTTGTTTTTCGGATGATGAAAGTGAAAGTAACGCTTATAGTGTGTTAGATACCAGTATGCTTAAGACTATTAGTTCTTTTCTACCCCCTTGTAAGAATTCTAATATACAGAAGTTTGATTCTATGCTGAACATTATGCTAGATAAAGAACTTGAAGATTTTATGAGTCAAAAATTATGTTATAATTTAACAAAAATAGAATGGAATAAATTACAGGTATTGAGTAAAAATAATAATATTGTTTTTAAACCCTCAGATAAGGGGGGTAAATTGGTTGTTTTAGATTCAGATGATTACCTTAATATGTGCATGAAACATCTTGATAATAAAGCTGTATACCTTAGGATAAATGTTTCTCATTTAAAAGAAGCAGAATTAGAATTTAATGCTTTATTGCATAAAGGCATTAGATTACATTATCTTACTAAATTTGATGTTGATCGTAAAATAATAATTAAAAATAGTAAGATAGCAAAATTTTTCTGTTTGCCTAAGGTTCATAAGAGTTTGGAACGACCACCTGGTCGTCCCATAGTGTCAGCTTATGGATTCTTTACTTATAACTTATGTACTTTATTACATGAAATTTTGTTAAAAGAGGTCCTTTTACTTCCATCGTATATCAAAGACTCCTATGACTTCCTTCATAAAATTAAAGATATATGTTGGGTTGAAGGAATGTATTTTATTATGGTTGATATAGTGAGTCTTTATACGAACATTTCTCATGTTTTGGGTTTGGAAGCTATTAAATTTTTTTTTAGGTGAGAGTCCTAAAACATATTATATATTAGAACTAGTTGAATTTTGTTTAACTCACAATATTTTTGAATTCAATGGCATACTGTATAAACAACTTATGGGAACAGCTATGGGGGCTGCATTCGCCCCTGCTTACGCAAATTTATTTATGGGATTATTTGAAAATAAATTTCTTTACAGACATCAATTTTTCAGAAAATATGTTATTAAATACTATAGATTTATCGATGATCTAATTTTCATTTGTCATGGTGGTTATAATTTTTCTAGACAATTTATTGATGAATTAAATAATAATTTTGGTATTGGTTTTGATGATGTACAAATGGGGTCTCAAGTAAATTTTTTAGATATTACACTTAAGGGTATTAATTGTCAACTGATACATACTGGCATTTATAGAAAATTTAATGAAATTAGCTGGAAAATGTGTGGCAGTAGTTGCCACCCTATACACACCTTAACAGCTATTCCGTATGGAGAATTTATAAGAATTAAAAGATTGAATACTGACATCAAATTGGCTTATGATGAAGCCCTCAAGGCAGCCAATATGTTTATAGCTAGAGGGTATAATCAATTAGATGTTGAGAATAGTTTTAATAAAGTATTTAAAGATATTAATTCAATAAATAAATTTGGGAATAAGTATAAGAATAATAAATATAATAAGAAAAGACCAAATGAAGAAAGAATGTTTTTTGTTACTAAGTACACCAACTTTTCTTGTACTATTAATGGATTAATAAAACAGTATTGGAATTTCATTAAAAAAGAAATTAGCTCTTTAAAAAATACTAAGTTGGTTATATCTTATAAAAAAGGTAAAAACCTTCAAGATTTTTGGTACACAGCATATACAAAGAACCTAGAGTTAATATGTTAATTAATACCAATTTAATAGGAACCTTTCCTTGTGGTAACTGTTCCATCTGTAAATATATAGTTACTGAGGTGGAGAGAATTAATAAGAAAAACTTTACTACTAGAGCTAAATATTCATGTTTAAGTAAAGGAATAATATACACTATTTTTTGTCCTTGTAATAAATATTATACTGGTGAAACTAAGAGAGCATTAGCAGGTAGAATTAAGGAACATGTTAGAGATGTGAAAAATAAAAAATTTAATAGTCCTATTGCAGAGCATTTTAACACTGAACATCATGGCAATACAGATTGCATGAAAGTCACTATACTGGAACATGTACCACTTCATTTTAATAATATGGGACATCAAAAAAATGTATTGAGACAGAAAGAATCAATTTTGATTATGAAATATGGTACTTTGTTTCCATATGGATTGAATAAAGAATGTAACTGGCAGAGCCTTATTTACTGTTGTAACTTTAAATATTTCAATTTATGTGTTTAAATTAATTAATTGTTTAATTGAACTAATTAATCTTTTTGTATATATTGTGAATTTTTAGAAGTAACACATGTTTTACTCTGTAAAGGCTGTGGCCGAGACGCTAGAGAAAAAATAAGAGAAATTGGACTGAGTTTAATAAACTTTTAAGGAAAGTAGAGCTGGGACTCACTGAAATTTGTTCTGGTTGTTTGCATATATTTATCTATATTCACATGTTTAAAGTCTTGTTCTATTTGATACTATGTATATTTTTTCACATTTTTATCCTGTAAATGTGTTAACACTCATTTTTTGTCAATTCTGCTTGTAATTCTATTACTTGATGTGACAATTTGTATATAAGCTTAGACTGGAGATTTTCTCCCTGGGCCTCCTCTGGAAATGTGCACTGTCCCAGTTGGACCATCCCAGTAAACAAATGAAACATAAATAAATAAATAAATACATAAATAATACAGGATTTATGAAGAATAGGCATGATGTTGCATGGGTAATACAGGCTTTATATAAAAATCGTAGAATGTTGCAGGAGTGATACTTTTTTTTTTTTTTTTTTTTTTACAGAACACAGGCACGATGTTAAATGGGTTGTATAGGTTTTATGTAAAACAGGCATGATGCTATATGGGCAGTACAGGCTTTATTTAAAATACACATGATGTTACAAGGTTAATGTCTTTATATAATATAGACATGATGTTACACTGGTAATCTGGACTTAATTCAAAAATCGCTGGATGTTACACAATTAATACAGGTTTTATATAAAATGAGCATGATATTACAAGGGAAGTATATTTTATGTAAAATATGTATGATGTCACATGAGTAATAGTTTGATGTAAAATATGTATGATGTTACTGGGGTACTGGGGTAATAACGTTTTTATAAAAAATAGGCATGACGTTATATGGGTATATTACGGGTCTTTTTGCAAATCCTTAGTTAATTAATTACATGTTAGTAAATTGCACTGAATCCCTGTTCATGGTTCAACGTGACTAACATCCATTTAATATACATATTTCAAAACTATCTACCTTTATTCATTCTGTGAGAAATATCTTCACATGGTACTTGATATCTCTCACTCCCTCTCATATTTAGTACTGACTCAAATAACTTAAATTAAAGATAATGACAGAGTCCCTAGTTATTACCAAAAATCATTACCACATTATCCAATAGTTAACTCACTACTTCTGTCACTGTTAAGGCACCTTCTCTGCATCTGCCTTAAAGTGCTTTTAAAATACAACCCTTAGTTAAATACTTGATATTAAGATGCTAAGCTTCCTATATTACCACTACTTCATATGATGAACATTCAGGCAAGATGGCACAGCTCTGATTAACATGTAGGGTGTCAAATAATGGACTCACAAGTAACTCCATGTTAGAAAGCTAGAAATCAGGCTGTTACATCAGAATCCACCACAGCTAGCTGTATATGTGCATGGAGGTAACTGCGCACTCATGCTGCAAACCAAGAAACCCAGATATTTTTGTTTGCTACCATCCTTGCATATTTCATATTCAAGTATGTTGTTACATTACAAAATGTTAGAAATAATTCAGACTGATATTTTATGTACTGCTTAAATCATATATTAGATTACTGCTTATTGTGTTATAACAGTAACTATTACAGAATTTCATAGGGGATTTTTATATCAGTGCTTTACTTCATATAAATGTACTTATTTCTGCTCTGTATATTTTCAGTGTTGTGCTAAATGCTTTACAGCCATTTTATATTGATTTGTTTTATGCTGTAGCACTCTATATATCTTACATCATGCTATTTTTATTTTGCTCAGCACTGTTTGTTATATTAAACAGTTCTTTTAGGGTGACAAAGTTATTTCACAGCAATGATGATTTTTTAACAAGGCATTTCACTGAAGTCATACTGAAATATGTCAACAGGAAACACATCTGGTGCATTATTAATTCACAGTCTATCTCTGTCCCATTTAGCTCTGAAACAACCTTGACCCAATTGAGACAAGCCTAATTAATGAAACCAATGGTAACTTTTAACTCAGTATATCTTTTTAAATACTGGTATGTAGTTTATAGTCTGTTCTTATGAGTGCATGTGTTTGCTCTGGTAAAGGTTTAGAGAACAAGTTTTATCAAAAGTGATAGAACATTTCCTAATCCTACAGTACAATATATTCCTTTTATAACTCTTGCAGATCCCCTCATATTACATTTATTCATTTTTCTATAGTTTTCTTTTCCCATTCGTGTTGGATGTGCTAACTGCAGAAGTTGCCTACTGAATAGGGCTCGACATATGTAATGTAGCTTATTCTGAAGAACTTGTCACATGGGTGTTTTTTTTTTTTTTTGCCTTAATTCTGTGTTAAGTTTTAACTTGTTTATATTACCAGACAGTTTTGTCCCATTATTTACAAGTGCACTGGGATTTATAGTTATATATATATTAGGTTTACGCTTTAGTTTTGTAAGTTAGAATTGTCTAGATTCAGGTCCATTTTGCCAGTAGTACCATTTCTGACTGGCTCATTGAAACTGTGGTTTTCTTTTACTTTTATTATTTTTTTTTCTAATTTTGGTAAATATTTTGACAAGTTTTATTTAAGTGAATGTAGTTTTTATTGTACTTGTGTGTTTACTTTTCAAGTTTAGTGTACATTTTTTCTGCGTTATTGTGATTGCTATTAATTTATGGTGGGTGTGTATGCAGACTGCATTGTTTAAATGCTGAGGAATTGCTGACTGCAGATGTTCTGTATACTGCAGTGAGACAATTGTTGGTACTTATAAACATTTTTACATTTTTATAAGACCCCCTCTGAGTATGCATTATTGGGAAATACTGTGTGTGTGTGGGATATTTGACATGTCTGTAGTAGAAGTGTTTGACACAAAAGTGTGAACACTAAGTTATGAATGAATTAGAAGGAAAGCAACATCCAAACTTACTAAATGAGGGAAAAAAAATACAGTTTTGCAGAAGGACAGTCCCCTGCACTCACCATGCAAATGCTACTTCTAGTCCATAATCCACTGTACCACAGAGTAAGGGGACATTCTCTGAGATTCAACAGTCTCAGACTTGGTACAACATCAAACAAAATCACAAATTTGTGTTTGCTCCTTAAAACATTGAAAACTTGGTGAACAACTGTCCTACTCATGGGTGGTGATTGTTGGGCAGTGTGTGTGTGTGTGTGTGTGTATATATATATATATATATATATATATATATATATATATATATATATATATATATATGCTTGCACACATGCATCTGTGTGCATATGTTCAACAGGAGTCAGAGATATATCTAGCTACTTTTGTGTGTCCCTCAACCTGGTACATTCCCCTCAGAAGAAGAAGAAAAAAACTCTCCTCAGAAACTGAATAGCAAAAAAGAAGAAGAAAAAAAAGCTATTTCTTTCTTTTAAATGTTGCAAACTGCTTATAGTAAGGATTTGCTGCAGTTTATACTACACACAGAGTGCTACAGTGCTCAGTTTTGATCATAAATGCAATACCAATAGCAGTATTTATTTCTAAATTCCAGTTTATACCACATACAGACTACTATTGTGTTCAGTTTTGATCACAAATGCAATACTGGGCTTTATTTCTAAATGTCAGTATACAATGGAGAGAGACTAGGATTGGCTTATCACACCTCCTCCCACTTTGTGACCAGGGTGGGCTTATTTCAGCTACACTAATTGACAGCAGTTGTTAGTACTGAACTCTATATCAGTCATTGATACTCCAGTGACAGGAAAGTGATTCTGTAATACAAGTATATTATTTTTTCTGCATCATCACATCACATTTGCTAAAACAATATAATAACTAAAATGACTATTTTATAGAAAAAAAACTTCTTGAATCTAACTACTACTTAGTAAATGAATATTAATTTATTTAGAATATGTATATTGATGCTAAGCATCTTAGTATAATGTTTACTTTTTTGTTATCACTTAGTAAGCTTTTTGTTTTGTTTCTATTTATTTCACCTTTCATTACTAGTCACTGTACTACTATTGATGGACGCTTTCAAAATTGTATTATAAATTGCATTTAGAGAAATGAATAATGTATGCAGTCAAAAAATCTGTATTCTCAGTTTACAGGCCTGAATAATACATGCATCCAAAAGTCTGCACTCTCAGTTTAATCGGTACTTTTCCATTATCGGGGCAACACTTGTAAAGAGTGGTTAGAATGTTAAAACGCGCTTGCAATGATTTCACAGTGGATGTTTTGTACTGGCATACCTACAAAAGGCTTGCTCTCCCTTTGTGCGTGTTAGTAATCCCCCTCCCTGAAAGAATTGCACTTTATACGCTGTACTTTCTGTTTTTTAAAGCGTAAATGCACACACTGTCAACAAACAGAGCACAAGTGGTTGCTTAGCTGGAGTTATTTTCACTAAGCTGGCCCACAACGATGCCCTCAAGTGTTGCTGAATGAGTGTCACGGGAGTATCACTGGAGTCTGCACTTGATTGTTTTGATTTGTAGCATGTCTTGACTAATAGGCAAAGAGCTGTCCGGGACACACTTACGTGAGAGACAAGAAAATTGAAAATAGTAGCATGCAGATGGGACAGAGTGCCTGAAGATGTCCGAACCCCATGAGACCACAGTTCTTAATGCTCCTCAGATTTATTTATTTATTTATTTTGGCAGAAGAAAGCCTGACGTGAGTGGATGTTCCATTTCCATCATGCATAGAAAGCATTTTACGCAATTATATTACAACCCATATTTTTTGCCTAAATTTGGGCTGGGACTTTTTCACTGACACTGCCATCACAGTTGCTTAACAGCAGTGATGATGTGTACACATTTTCTTTAACAGTATGTTGTAATACATACTTTTAAAGGTTTCCTGATTTTCACCTTAAAATTTAGTTTGATTTTCTGTTAAATCACTAAGAGGCCTGAAGTCACTCAGTATATACCATCACACAATGACGTCATCAGTGCAGCACTCTTTACAAGTGTTGCCCCGATAATGGGAAAAGTACCGTTTAAGCTTTAATATTTTCTTGATGTGTTTAAACTATATAAGTTTCATCTTCAAAATGTTACTCTTCACATTCTGCAGGCTGCTTTAATTATCTGTTAGCTGTGGGCCTGAATATATGCTAATCCATACAGTACTGACAGTTATATTCAACATTTTTCTGTATTGTTTTTAGAAAGCTACCCTCAAATAACACAATCTTCACAAAGTCCTTTCTTCTTATAAAGTTCCATACAAATGTTTTGGCTGGCAGAGGGACAGACAAGAATAATGCAATAAGTCACATAAGACAGTCTATAAGCAAGCTGCATATAGCCAGACATTTTTTTCCGACATCTTAAATAGACAATTCCATAGTTTCTGAAACTGGTCTTATGGCTTATGCCATTAGAAACCAGTATTTTGATCTAATAGAAACAGGTCGGTCATTCCACAGTCTTGCAAATTTGATGAAGAAGAAATCCTACATTTATTGCAATAAAGAATATACTTTGTAATAACTAGATTGTATCTTCTATTTTCCCTATGTAAAATATAAAGCTCAGGTTGAATGAAATCCTTGTAACCCCCCCCCCCCACCATACACTAAATGACAAATTGTACATGTCTCTTCCCTCTTACATAGATGAGTATAATGTAATAGACTTGAGTCTCCATAAATGCTCCAGACTCCTTATGCCAAGGATTCTTTCAATACATCATCTCTGGACCTTATATATGGACAGATGAAATTAGTATACTCCAAGACTAGGTTGCATTATTGAAGCATTTAATGGAACCAGGACCTTCTGACAACAAGATGAGATGGTTTTAAAAAGTAGACTAGTAATGCAATATGCCTTCCTATCTGGATAACACATATTAGCTAACAAATCAAAATCTGTACAAATTACAATCCCCAAATCTTAATAATTAGTAACTGTTTTTAAAGGGTCTGAGTAACAAAGTTTGATTACGACATTCTATGCATTGTTCTCACATTCCAAACCCAGAACAATACTTGGACTTACCAATATATGAGAAAAGGGCAGCAGCTATTGAAAGTGATGGATGTCATGATGCTGGGCTTATGCAATGGGAAATAAAAATTTATTTTTTTTTTGTTTTAGATTGAGAAATAAATGTAACCTTTGTAATCATCAGTAACTAAATTTACAATGCTATACAGAATCCTCAGTCTGAAACATTAATATGACAACTTCAATACATATATAAGAACATGGACTTTATTCAATATTTTCACCAATGACATAACAGCATATTTTTATTCACCAACCAAATTGAGACACTGAATTTACATTAGAGGTCAGAATCTTGAAACAGTTGTATTAGTGTTACACCCTGCTGAGGTTGCAATGAGAGGCAAAAGGATGCATGGAAGAAATCAGTGCAAAGCTGCTGGAAGAAACAACTGGATTGGGGAGTGGGAGTGATGGATATGAATTAAAAAAAAAGCAGTAGTGATCAGACAGGGAAGAGGAAATGATAAGCAGGAACTGGAAGGCTCAGAAATAAGGTGACATGGGACTGGAACCATGTGGGACAGTGAAAAGCACAAAATAGCTTATTGTTCAAAGTGTGATGCATTCCATCTTCTTTGCACTTGCAGCTTACTTGAGAAAGTGTGAAACATGTTTTTCCCTGCCTCACTGATCACTGGGATGCAGCAACTTCAGAGTGAGACTAGTAGGGGGCGGGTGAAGATCTCCACACATGGATACAAGGGAGCTGTACCCCTACAAAATGCTTCTGCACAGTTTTTGCATGTCGTTTGCTAATAACTATACAAGCTCAATTGCATATGTTTGCCGAGTTGGTGTAATCAAGCTGTCATTTTCAAGTAACTGTTTCTGGGCAGATATGAGCATGGTATTTTTGAGGACAAGTAGTGCTTCCAGATGTGCTCCCAGATACATGCCTCTATTGGGCACTGCAAAAATATTAAGGGATCTGCAAAGATTGTGCAATGACTACATGTAGAAGGGAGGCCTCAGCAAGAACAATGTACAGCTGAATATAAATTAAAAGAATGTGGGATATGGGAAGCTTGCAACATGCTTGAGAAGGAGATGATAACAAAGTTAAAGTTAGTGTTAGAACAAAACATGTAAGGTGAAAGCAAGCTGCTAGAAGTTGATGGCCTGGCAGGGATTATACAGAATAGTTCAAAAGGGTGAAGAAGATGTTAATACTCAGATGGGGCCTAGGTTTAGGCAGAGATGAGGAAGGAAGAATGAAAGAGGATATGTAACTTATGCATTTGGAGAATGGGACAGATTCTGAAGAGGGTGGGAAATGATGAGATATGACTATATAAAGAGTGGCAGTATCTAAAAATAAGGCCGGATGGCTGTGGAGCAGAGGTCTACAAAAAACAGTACAAGAAAGGGAACGTGCTACCCAAAAAAGGCAACCAGTGCCATTAGAAAACAATGAAATGAAGGGAATGGATGATATGTATGGATATATTAGAGAATAAAGGAGGAAAATATATGCAAGAACTGAAGGCAGTGTAGATAGCCAAAGAGATTACATGTAATGAGGAAAACTGGAAGAAACTGTAGGCATGCTAGAGATGCAAATGTTTTGCCTTTATCAGATCTACAACTTAGTTTATTATGAAAAATGTTCTACACCCATGAAGATTCTGGACTAAGGGAATGAAAGGAAATCAATACTAGAAATGGGAAAGGAAACGCATATATAATATATGGTTGAGGGAATGTGACTGGGCAAGGACAGTATGATAGACAAAACTGGTGAAAGTAGTTTAGAGAACAGATGGGGTTGATACCTGTTTTTATCAGAAACAGGGAAAGAAGCAACAGGAAAAAAAAACAGATATTGACTATCAGGGGCATAAAAAGTCACACAGCAAGGAAGCACATTCACAGTAGGCAAAACAATGTAATTACGCTCCAAACAAATAAGGGAACTGGAATAAAGGGAGATGAAAAAGAAACCTACAAAGCTGGAAGGAAGTTGTAGAACACTAGGGTGAGAATGAGGGCTTGCACTGATGGCATACAGGGACAACGTTCTGACTACGGCCCAGGCAGCACAAGTGGCAGCTCAAGCAATTGACAGAGCAGGCAGGGAGGATAGGCATGCCTGATCTATAGGGAAAGGGGGCATTCGTTCAGGAGCACATGTGAGCAAGTTGATTCCCTGGTGGAGTTTCTGGGGAAACAACAACATGATTCCTCCTGTGGGTGGATCAGGCAGTCCTACTGGCATCAGCCTCTTGTGGAAATGAGGGGTAGTTCACTGCCAATAGCCATTGCATGTCCCACCCATTGGTTGTCATTGGGCAGTTGCATGGGTGTAGGGAATAGCGGAATTCACAAATAACCCCTAATGGCTACCTAAATGATGGCCCTTCTGACCAATCACTACCTCCCCACCCCCTGGGTAATGGAGGAATGACTAGGAAGATTGCTGGTTGAGGGCATATGATCACCAGACAGTAGGGGCAATTAGGAACCTAAAAAAAAGTGTGTGAAACTGAGGGGACAGTCACCTAGAACAGTAAAAGGGGACATGGATGTGGGGATATTGATAATGGTTAGGTACTTAGGGAGAGAAGAAAGAAAGGGACCACCTGAACAGATGATAAGCATTCCAAAAGTACTCCAGAAAGGCAAACACAAGTAGGAAGAAGGGAAAGGGACCACTAAAGAAGATTATATAGACATAGTGAAGATATGAATGCAAAACAGATAGTGCATGGAATGTACAAGTAGATGATACAAACTTAACTAGACTGTACATGTCAGGAATAATAGAACACATACTGTTTCACCTCAAGTGGCCATTGTTTCCATATATAATATTAGAAAAATGACATAAAATGATAAAACAGTTTATTGTGCTGACAGACTCTTCTTACCAACAATGTTTTGTTCAATCCCCTTTCTTCTTATGATTATCTCCGTGTCTTGGTAACTGAACACCATAAAGTTAGTTGATTCAAATGACTGGGATCCACTGATTTTAGTATCAAAGATTCTCTAGGCTTACTTAATCCAAATATTTGAGGTTTGTACTTCAAGACTCTTAATAAGTTATAGAAAGCATGATTAAGAACACATTCCCTCCTCTGATTCTCCAGGAAAACCCACTAGGTGGATATTATTCTGCTTGAGCTGTTTAGATGATTTTTACCTCATTTACAATCAGCTTTTCATCTTCATCTGCAGATAATTGCATCTTAGCATTGGCTTGTTATGTTGAAATATTAAACTCCACAAATGTAGACTTTGTCATTAGCACATATATTAGATATGAGAACTGTCTCTCTTATGTCTATCAACTCCATTAAGATTTTTGTGACCACAGATAGCACGACATTGCTTGTTCTAATAATTTATATCAGTTCTGTCCTGCTGTGACCTTTTGACTGGAACAAAGAGTTAAGTGGGCAAAAGAAAGCCTTACACAGCCATCAAACTGATTAGCAAAGTCTGCTGATACTTGTGACTTGATTGTACCTGTGCCATGGTCATACCTCTCAACTGTCCCTGATTTTACGGACATCTCTGACTTTGACTCAGATTTTAGCTCTGTCCCTCTTAATTCCTCCTAAAACTAATGACTTTTGGAGAAAAGGTGGTGAATTATGATGAATTATACTTAATAAATTACAACAATTAGAGTTATAGACTTCTTTTACTTTGGAAAATGTATATTAATTCACTTTCTCTTATTCTGTCATTGTCTGGTTCATAGTACTGATATTTTAAAAGTGCCCCTGATTATTTCTGCATTTGTCCCCTGATTCTGATGAGATTTTTCCCTGATTAGTTAAGAGTTATGGTTGTGGTAATATATTTAATTAACCTCTTGTCTGAATGTCATGGTAATGATATTAACATGTGCTATTAATATTGTTCAAATTAATCCAATATTTTAAAATCAACATTTTCTTAATGAATATTTTCCTGCTAAATGATGACAATAGCATAAATGATGATTAACACCATTTATCCACAATCTCCTTTTCCCATTTTTGCATATGGGGTCAGGGTGTTACTTCAACAGTGACATTCATCTTGAGCCAAGGTTTACACCTCTGAGTGCCTAGCCCTGCTGCGGCTGTTCAACTATACCACACACACTCACAACTACCATTTCACTGGCTGCTGGCTCATAGGGTAGTCTGGTCTGTGCTGAAGTTTCATTAAAGGTCTAAAAATAAATAAAGCTTTGTCTGGTAATCCATCCTTCTATGAGACCTTGTTAAATGTTACTTTGAATGTCTTTCAATGCCATTCAAGTGTTTTACTTTCTTTTACTGAGCAGTACATTTGCTGACTTCTGTGTCCTGAAGTTAAATAGTAACTGCTGGTCTTCAAGCAAGACTTTCTATGGTAATGGACTCTTACATGTGTTATGCATAGTTCTAGTGAATCCAGAACATCTCTAGTGACTTACTGGGTATTACTGCTATGGGGGATATTGGTATTATGAGTTATTATTTTAGCCATGTTTATGTGCTGTTAAGCACCATAGATTTTATGTCCTGTTAGCAAAGGCTGTTACTGTAGCACACACAAGTTCAGTAATTGAAGAGTATTGTAGAACATGCGCACCTGTAGGTTCATGGGTTGGTACTAGGCTATTGGCCCTAGGGCCTATCCAAGCCTAGCCATAACAATTACCTGGCTATTTCTTCCAACAGTATTTATCTATAATTACGTTTACTGGGTAAACTGCAAGAGCCACAGATTAACATTGCTGTGATGTACTGTAAGATGGGATAGTACAGATCAACAACTAAAAATAAAGAATTAAAGACAGATAAAGATCATACTGAACTAACCATACACATATACTAGTACTGTGCATGCATTCAGACAAATTAATGCTGTATTAACCTGCACAAACTATATACATTTATATATTTTAATATAGTGCATTCAACAGGCTGAGTTTTTTGATGGAAAAAGGAAGTTTTGTACTTACTATAACGTTCCATGTTTGTAGTCCATCTCGCCTACATTCTGGATGGGTTCGGAGCCAATTGTCGGCTCTGACTCAGCTGATACTAAAGCTTAAGAGCTTTTACTGGCTCGAGTCTAACCCCTATCCCATGGTGCCTCCCAGCAATTCCCCAGATCTTGTTTGTAAGAAAGTAATAGGTACATAATAGTCAGTAAACTATTAATAACTATACACATACAACAGAACACTCTATTACTATCCAAGCCAGGAGGACAGACAACTACAAACAGGTCAGACAGCATAATGGATAGTCCACCAGTTCCTCCAGGAAACAGGAAGGGGGAAGGAGGGTGGGACACAAGAATGTAGGCGAGGCGGACTACAAACATGGAACGTTATGGTAAGTACATAACTTCTTTATGTTATGTAGTCCTATCTCTCTGTAATTCTTGCTGGATGGGACAGCGTCCCTAGCACCTTTATCCCAGGTGGCTCAAGCAAAGAGACTCTTCAGCACAGTGGACCCAAAGGATGATCTGTCCCGGGAGGCCAAATCCAATTTGTAATGAGTGACAAAAGTATGAGGTCTTGCCCAAGTAGCTGCTGCACAAATGGTATCAATTGGGAGTTTAGATCTAAAGGCATACGAAGTTGATACTGCTCTGGTAGAATGGCCTTTTACTTTGGCTGGTAATTGTTTGCTTTGTAAGCAAATGAAATGCAGTCTGAAAGCAATTTAGACAAGGTGACCTTAGAAACAGGCAAGCCTTTTTTTTTGTGTGAAAAGGAAACAGACAATTGGTCTGATTTTCAAAATTCTTTAGTCCTGTGCAGGTAAAACCTGAGAATTCTGTGGACATCCAATTGGTGTAGTGTATATGCTGATTTATTATTATGATTTGGGAAGAAAACTGGTAGTTCGATAGTTGTATTGAGATTATGCTCTGAACATATCTTAGGAAGAAAGGAAGGATTAGTTCTGAGTGAGACTCTATCCTTGTGGAAAACAATGTAAGGCGGTCAAATGGTGAGGGCTTGCAATTCTGAAACTCTCCTAGCAGTTGTTATAGCCGCTAAAAACAATGTCTTCCATGACAAAAATTTCAGATTCGATGAAGAAGAGGGTTCAAAGGGTGGAGAAATTAAAGATGTAAGAACTAGATTTAGGTCCCAGGGCTCTGGTGGTTGCCTGATTGGAGGTCTGAGAAGGAGTACTCCTTTCAAAAAAGTTTTGCATAAAGAGTGGGACATGATTGGATTTCCCATGCAGTCAAAATGATAATTAGAGATGGCAGTTAACTGAACTCTGATAGTAGCAGCTGCAGCTCCTTCATGAAAAATGGATGCCAGGAAGGACAGGATAGACTCTATAGGAGCTGAGTAGGGATCCATGCCTTGGTTCGCTGCCAAAATGGAGTACCTTTTCCACTTACTGGAATATAATTTCCTGGTGGAAGGTTTGTGTGAAGAAATCAGAATGTGTTTGACTGTAGGGGAAAGGGAAACACACCTGGCTATTCGTGGAACTGGAGCAGCCATGCTTTCAATTTCAGGGTTTGGATAGTAGGATAGAACTGCCCTGATTGATGAATCAGGAGGTCTGGAGATGGTTCCAGAATCCATGGTTCCTCCAAGAGATAGGGCCACAGGAAGGGGAACCAGACTTGGTGAGGCCAGTAAGGAGCAATGAAGATCAGGGTACTCCAACAGTTTTGCTTTATGAATAACCTTTGGTATGAGAGGAAAGGGTGGAAAGGCATAAAGGAGTCCTGGAGGCCAATTGTGGACCACATCCCCGGATGGGGAATTAGGGCAAAGTAGCTGCTGCATTTGGTGTTCATGTACGTGGCGAATAGTTTGCAGTAAGGCTGGCCTCATTTGTGAAAAATCTCTTCCACAACTTCTGAATTCAGGGACCACTCATGAGGCATCAGAATTGCTCGACTGAGTTTGTCTGCTATCACATTGGACTCCCCGGGATGTGCATTGCTACCAGAAAGCATTGAGTATCCATCACCCATTTCCATACTCTTAAAGCCTCTCGACAAAGTGGATAAGATTTGGTTCCCCCTTGCTTATGTAACGCTCTACAGACATGTTGTCTGATTGAATCACAATAGTCCCAGTGGGAAGAGAACTGTGAAGTGCTTGCAATGCGTATAGCACCGCTCTCATCTCCACAACATTTATGTGCAAGTGGTTTTCATGATCCTGCCAAATACCTTGGACCGTCATTCCCAGATAATGCCCCCCCACCCTATCTTGGAGGCATCCATAGTCAAGACTGCATTTTGTTGAGGGGGAGCAAGTGGGTGACCTAGATGAAGCTGATCTGTATGTAACCACCTTGTTAGATCCTTCTTGCAAGAGTTTGTGATGAATATTTGGTGAGACGTGGAGATCCTGCATTGACCACTGGGCAAATAGTAGCCTCAGAAGTACTCTCATTTGCAGACGGGCTAGAGGAACTAAGAGAATGGTGGAAGCCGTAGTCCCTAGGACTTGAAGAACTATCCTGGCCTGTACTTTGTCTTTCTTTGGCAAGGATCTGACTTGGTTGTGCAACGATTCTATCCTTTCTGGTGTCAGTTTTGCTGTCATGGTGTTAGAGTCTATTTCTGAGCCTAAGAATACAATGCACTGAAATGGAGATAATGCTGATTTTTTTTAGGTTTATTGTAATGCCTAGTCTGGCGCACAAGGACAGAGTTTTGTCCCTGATTCTGACTAGTTGGTGCTTGGTGGTAGCAGTGAGGAGCCAGTCGTCTAGGTACGGAAACACCTGGAATCCTTGACATCTCAGGTGAGCCATTACCATTGCCATGCATTTGGTTTACACTCTGGGGGCTGTAGTGAGTCCAAAGGACAGTGTTCGAAACTAAAAATTACTGGCTCCCAGCCCAAAGCGTAGGTGTCTTCTGGAGTGTCTGTCCATTTTGATGTGGTAGTATGCGTCCTGAAGATCTATTAAGAACATCCAGTTGTCTTTTGCAATAAAGAAAAATACCGACTGCAGAGTGATCATGTGGAACTTCGATTTCTTTACAGACTAGTTGAGTTTGCTGAGATCTAGAAATGATCTCCAGTCCCCTGTCCTTTTTGGAACTAAAAAGAATCATGAGTAAGTTCCGGATCCTACTTGCTCTGTGGGGACTTCTTGGATGACTCTTTTTTGAAGCAACAAGATGACCTCTGATGTTGCATGATATAATTGAATGGGTGGCATGTCTGGTAGAGACCATTTTACAGGGAAATTGGAAACAAAGGGAATCAGGTAACCTCTGGAAATTACGGTTTGTACCCAATGATCTTGGGAAATTTGTAGCCAGGCGCTTGGGTACAGTGAAAGACGACCCCCCCGACTGCCTCCAGAGATGGACAGTTGGGCAACCCCTCAGGGGCAATGGAAGGGACGATCGCAGAAAGTTTCTCTATCTCCCTGATGTTGCAGACCTTCTCTGTCATGAGGGCGGCATCTTATATCCTTATATCTTCCCCTCTGCCTCTAGGGGAGGAGAGGGTTCACCTTGTGCCTGAGGGAAACCTTTTTGGGATTTACGGAACCACATTTTCCCTCCTGTTTGACACTTGGGATAGGGTCTAGAAGGAAGGGAGAAATGGACTCCGACAGCAGATAAGGTTTTCCCTTCCTGCTCACACCTGGTCAAAGTCTCTTTTACCTGTGGTCCAAAAAGAGTTGAACCATTAAAGGGGGCGTTGGTAAAGGAAGACTTAAAGGATTCCGTGATGTTGCATAGATGCATCCAGGAATGTCTCCTACGAGAAATTCCTGCTGCGGCTGCTCTGCTCAATCCATTCACTGCATAGGAAATCAGCCAATCAGCCTCATGGAGGAGTTAGCTATAGACGTAAGGGTGGAGAGCTGCACAGATACCTTGTCCATGGATCCTGAAGCTACTGAACCCTGAAGGGTGTCTCCCAACTCCTTCAGGAAATCCCTTTGAAGTCTAGTAAAATGGGACAGGTAATTCAGCGATCGTAAGGTAAATGCTGCTGAAGAGAAGGCATGCTTTCCATACCTATCCATCGTCCTGGACTCTTTATTAGGAGGATGGATATTAGAAGATGTCTCAGACAACTCCTTTTTTGTGGCCGCTGCTACCACCATAGCATTCACAGGAACTCCCTTAGAAAGAAAGGACTTATCTTCCGGAGCAGTCATAAATCTGTTTGGCCTCCTCGGGACAGGGTCCACTGTGTCCAGGGAGCTCCAGGCTTTTCAGGATATGACCCCCAAGAGTTGGTCATAAGGTGGTGTCATCCAGGAGGTAGAAGTTCGGGAACCAAAGGCCTCAAGGTACACTGATTCATCCTCAGTAGGGTTAGAGGTCTTCCACTCACCCCTCTGTCTAAGGATTTCAAGGATGTTAGCAAAAGAGACATCCTCAGATGGGGATCTAGGGGACCCTTCTGACACATCCAAATCAGTGTCTGACATGACAGACTCAGGTGAGTGCATGTGCTTCCTCTTAAAAAGTCTCTTCTGAGGGAGCTCTCCAGTGGGATAATCTGAGGAGGTCTCGGAAGAGGGGACACCTCCAATGGGGACTGCCTGAGTCTCTGGTTCCCTACGTTGAGGGGGGAGGTAGGGGAGAAGAGGCTGCTGCCAGCTGCTGGTGGGATATCGGGTCCAAAGCAGGGCTTTGGCACTGGAGAAAGCTTTCTCTATTGCCTTGAAAGCCTTTCCACCCCGCTCCGAAGAAGACCTCCACTCTGAGGAGACAAAAGATTGGCTCCAAGCAGGAGGGACAGGTTCCAAAGCAGACGTGGGAACCTAGCTCAGTTAAGCTAAAGCACCAAGAGGGCGGGTCAGTTCCGAAGAAAAATCAGGGTGACTATCCCCCTAGGAGTCGACTCGAGAGTGTTGGCTCCCAGATCCCTCGACTCCAGTCTGTGCCACTGAGGATAGAGTTATCAGTTCTGAGGAAGCAGGAAGAATTCTCAGAACTGAAGGATCCAACACCGAATGACCCGAAGTGTTCGACTCCAAAAGCGAAGCAGTCAGAGGAGGAGCAGTAGTCTGGAGATGGGATGGCTCCGAAGCCTTTGGGTCCGGAAGAGCTAACTTTTTGGCCAGAGCTGGGTCACAGAGCAACCTCTTCACCACCCACTCAATATCTTCATCTGAAAGTGTCCTGGAGGAACAGCTGGAGACAGAAGGAGATCTCCTCCATTCTAAAATAGGAGACCTCAAGGTTGGAGAAATAGAGTCAATAACTGGTGAGTGTCTCAGTACCAAAGGTTGCCTTGGCACTGAAGAAACTGATGGCACTGAGACAGAAGAAGCGGAATTGGAGCCAGAACTCCTTGGCTCCATCGCTTTAGACTTTTTAGATGGCTCCGAGGCTGGAACCGAAGATTTTCTCTTCACAGTTTTTGGAGCTGTCTGACCAAGTTCCAGCTGTTCCTGGAAGGAACTGGTCATAAGACCCCTGTCTATTACTTTACGTTTTCTCTCATTAAGTACCCTAGTACTGAAGGCATGGCAAAAAGCACAGGGTTCTTGTAAGTGAGCCTCTCCCAGACAGTACACCCAGCTACTGTCAGTCAATGATATTTTTTGTGAACACTTGTCACATTTTTTGAACCCAGAAGGGCAGTGTTCCTTATGTTCTCAGTCTTTCTCTTTAGACATGCTGACAAGAAAAAATGAGGCTAACAGCAATTACAATATTTACAACACTAACTATAACCAACAGCCAAGTTATGAAGAGAGAAAAGCTTTTATATATATATTTTTTTTAAAGGGAAGGACTAGCACTCAGGGAGGAAAGGCCCTCTAATTTAAATGGGCAACTACGGCCCTCTAACTAAAATGGGCTGCACAATCCTAAAAGGTAATGTCATTTTCAGTTATTCCTCAACTGATGGGACAGAGTCCCCAGCTAGATGAACCTTGGGTGGTCCTCATGGAAGGATATTATGCAGTACTGTGGAGCTAAAAGCAGAACTTTTCCTGGAAACCAAATCCAATTTGTAATGAGCAATAAAAGTACAAACATTAGACTAAGTGGAAGCTGCACAAATGTCATCTGTGGAATCCTTTGACCAAAACATTAAGGAGACTGCCACAGATCTCGTGGAATGAGCTCTAGGAAGCTTAGACAAGGACAATCCGCTTTTACTATAGACAAAGAAGATACACTCAGTTTAACATTTGGACAGTGTAACTTTAGAGACTGACTTGCCCAATCTGTTAGGTGAGAAGGATACAAACAACTGATCAGTCTTCCAGAAGTCTTTTGTTCTACAGAGATAAAACCAAAGTTGTCTATAAAAGATGGAGCATGTATTCTCCCTTGTTTGAAAACTTTAGAAAGAAAACTGGGAGGTTAATGATGTGATTGATAATTACACTCATAAGCTACCTTAGGCAAAAAAGATAAGTTGGTCTACAGGGAAACACTGTCTTTGTGGAAACTCTGATAAGGTTTGGAAGATACAGCCTGGAGTTCGGATATCATCTAGCTGATGTAATAGCCATTAGAAAAATGGTTTTACAAGACAAAAACTTGAGGTCTGCCCTGTCTGAGGGTACAAAAGGGCTTTGGGTCAGACCTTGAAGCAAAATAGTAAAATCCCAAGGAGGAGAATGATCCTTTAGTGGAGATCTAAGTAAAAGAAAAATCCTTAGAGAGGCTTTCCATAATTTGGAAGAATCTAAGGAATAAGTATTTTCAACTAGATGGAAGTTTGAGATGGCAGCCAAATGGATCTTAATAGTAGAAAAACTAGCCACTTCACTGAAAATTGAAGTTATAAAATCAAATACTGCTGGTACAAGGGCAGAAAAAGGGTCTAGATCCTTCTTAAGGGCCCAAAACACAAATCTATTCCATTTACTTTTGTAAAATCTTTCTAGTACAATGTTTTTGAGAAGATAACAAAATATGACAGACTGGGGAGGAAAGTCTGGGCTATCTAGCAATCAGTAGAACTGAAGAAACCATGCAGTTAGTTTGAGGCCTGTTAAGTCTGGATGAACCATACCTGTCAGTTGAGTCAGGAGGTCTGGATTTGGATCCAGTATCCAGGGTGGATGTAGAAGATGAGGGCAGAGGAAGGGGAACCAGACCTGATGAGGCCAAGAGGGTGCAAGGAGGATAATTGTAATCTTCAATGAGTATGCTTTCTGTTGAAATCTGGGGATGAGAGGTAACAGGCTAAGCACAGAGAAGACCGGAGTGTCAGTCATGGACTAGAGCATATCTCATTGACTCCCCCTTTGGAGGGATTAGGGCAAAGAAACTGCTGTTGAGAAGAGAAGTGGAAAGGTTGTGTCATGGCTGCCCCCATTGGCAGAAAATTCTCTCCAGTACTTTTACATTGAGTCACGACTCATGAGGCATCAGAATAGACCTGCTTAGTTTGTCTGCAATCACTTTGGCTTTAGCGGGTGTATGCATTGCTATTAGAAAGTGGCCTGAATATACCCTCCTTTGCCACACTCTCATTGCTTCTTGACATAATGGGTAAGATCTGGTAACTCCCTGTTTGTTGATGCACCAGACTACAGACATAATGTCTGTCTGAATAGTAATTGCCCTATAGGGAAGAGCATCTTGAAAGGCATGCAAAGCAAGGAGGACTGTTCTCATTTCCAGGACATTGATATGAATCTTGGCCTCTTCTGGGCCTTGAGAAACTTCATCTGAATGAAGTTACCAAAGACGTTATTTTTGCAAGACCGAGTGATCTTGACAAGAGCAGATAAAGAAAGGCTGCTGAAGAATAGACAATTGTACTGAGAGCCCACTGCAGAATTCGCATGTGAAACCTTGCTAAAGGAACTAGGGTGATAGCTGCTGATATGGACCCCAAGGCTTGTAGAGATGTTCATGATATCACTTTCATGAACTTAGATCTGAGTGTTCGAATTCATGAAGGTGGAAGAGAGGCACACTGTGTGACCATGTTTAGATGAGCACCTATGAACTCCAGACTCTGCATGGGTGTGAGTTGAGACTCACTGTAATTGACTGCGATGTCTATATGAAGACAGAACTGATGCAAGTAGTGCCGGAAGTAGATGCCTGGATGGGGCAGTTAGGAGCCAGTCATCTAGGTACAGAAACATTCTGAATCCCAGCAAGCTCAGGTGAGCTTCTACCACTTCCATGAATTTGAACACCCTGGGTGCTGTGGTGAGGCCAAAGGGCAGTGGTCTGAACTGGTAATGACTGGCTCCCAGCTAGAAGTGCAGATATCTCCTGGAGTGCCTGCTCACTTTGATGTGACAACAGGCATCCTGAAGATCAAGTACATCCAATCATCCTTTTGCAGTAGAGGCAAAATGGACTGAACCGTGACCATCTGCAACCTTGAATATGCAACAGGTTTAACCTGTTGTGATCCAGGATTGGTCTCAAGTCCCATGTCTTATTTTGCACTAAGAAGAATCTTGAGTGAGTTCTGGATCCTGTCTAGTCTTGGGGACCTCCTGGATAACTCTTTCTGAGCAGCTTTTCTACTTCTAATGCTGTCATCTCCCTCTGACTGGGTGGAACATCAGGGATTCTTTTCATTCTTGTGGGGGGGGGGTGGGATTTGGGAAAATGGTTTGATATAACCTCTGGCTATATTTTTCTGCACCTAGGAATTTTTTTTGATAGATACCCAGGCATTTTGGGGCAAAGACAAATGCCCCCCCTCGACTGCCTCCAAAGGGCAACAATCAGGCCACCTTTCAGGACAGCTGGTAGGGTTTGTCCGAGAAGGAATCATGGAAACCCTGGTTCTGTGGGCCCCCTCTGCTGTGGGTATGGGGTCTTCTATTAGAGTTCCTCCCTCAGCCTCTGGGAGAACTATCTTCTCATGAGTTTTGGAAAGGATCCTGAGATTTTCAGAACCACATTTTTCTATCCCCTTGTTGATTCTGGGAAAAGGGCCTTTGAGGGGTAGAAAAACATATTCCTATGGCAGACAAGGTCTTTCCATGTTGCTCACATCTGCACACAGTTTCTTTTACTTTTGGGTCAAGTAAGGAAGACCAATCAAATAGCACATTGATGAATGAAGATTTGAAGGGTTTGCAAATTAACAAGGGTGCATCTAGTCATGTCTCCTAATGGCTATGCCTGAACCTGCCCCATGAAAAATCAGCCTCATGGATGTGTTTGGTATAGACTGATGGGGAGTCAGTTGTGAAGAGACTGTATTCTGGTCTTCCCTAGACATGGATCCAGAAAGAGATTTGGAGAACTCCTTGGTCAAATCTCTTTGCAGTCTCATGAGATTTGCCAAGTAATTCAATGACCACAGAGCAAAGGTCACTGAAGCATAAATGCACTTACCAAATCTGTCTAAGGCCCTAGATTCCCTGTTAAGGGGATGGACAGAAGACCTCTGCTCTGCAAGTTCTTTCTTACTGGCTGCGGCAGCAATCATGGCATCAACTGGGACTCCTTTGCTCCAGCATGTCCTATCCTTTGGGGGGTTAGAAATTTGTCTGGATACTTAGGGATGGGCTCCACTGTATCCAGTTCCTTACATGCTCAGCAACAGAAGAGGTCTATAAGTTCATCAGCCTGGGAGGTCACCCAAGTTGCAGCCGGGCCAGACACAAAAGCCTCCAGGAGCACCAACTCCTCCTGGGAAGGGTTGTTGGAAGACAAACTGCCTTTTTGCTTCAGGAATTCAAGAATGTCTCCAAAGGAGACATCTTCAGGTGGAGATCCAAGGGACCCTTCCCCTTCATCGGTGTCTTTGGTGAAAGATTCCTGAGGGAATCTAAGTGTTTCCTTTTGCACATTTTCTTCTGAGGGACCTTATCAGTGGGATGGTCTGGTAAAGTATCAGAAGTGTTGGGTAGACCTGAACAGGCTGGCTGTCCCACTGGAATAGAAGCTCAAGGCTCAGAACAAAGACCGGAAGGTGGTAGAGTGATATTATCTGAGGAGGGTAGGGATGTCCTTTCCCTATATAATGAGAAAGCCCTCTCCACAATTTCAAAGGCAGAGTGCTTAGGTGAGACAGAAGCCGAAGGTAGCAGAGCTGATATTTCCTGTACCACCAACACCTGAAACCCCATAAGCACTCCACCCAAGGATGGAGTCTGCCCAAAGCTGTCCAGAACCAAAGCTCCAAGGGGCAGGGATGGCTCTGACAACTTAGGAGTTGACCCTGTTCCCTTGATCTGGTGCTGATGCTTCAGCTCCGACAGTATTCTGACTCTGAAAGATTCTAGGGAAGCAACCGGAGTTGAAGAATGAACTGTGTTTGTATCCGATGAGGACACCCCCAGGGCTCTTAAACACCAGGCCAGATTGGAGAAGGAAAAACTAAAGGAGGACTAATCATAGGTAGGCTAACAGATCCCATGGGAAATGACAGAATCACTCATCTGGATCTGAGCTCTAAGGAATTTCCTCCTCATTCTCTGCATTTCAGCATCGGACAAACTCCTGGAAGACCTGAGAGAGGAGCTAGTGGATGGAAACCTTGAATGCTTGACAGGAGAAGGGAGTCAAGAAGGTGTCAGATCTCGTAAATGAACAGGTGACCGGATCTGAGGCGATTTTGATTCTGGAGCAGTGGGACCCAAAGTCGTTGGATCAGACTTTTTTGACATTTTTGGATGCATCTCTGAGGAAGTAGCCAAAGATGCTGTAGGATCCACAGATCTCTTTCTCGACTCTTTGTCCTTAGGAGTCAAGATGGACTTCCCTTTGTCAGATTTTTTTGACGGGATGTGAGCCCCAGCTGGAATGGAGGAAGAAATAGGGAAGGAAGAAGACCCTTCAAAACAAGTTGATATAGTCTCACATCCCAAAATGTTATCCAGACTTTCTGATCTCCATCTCTCTACCCTCTCTATAAACTGGGTCTCGAGTTACCCATCTGATAGACAGCAATCTATTCACTGGCAATCTGTCACCTCCCTTTTTCTACCGGTCAACACTTGCATTCCCCAAGAGTCTATTTTGGGTCCACTTTTGTTCAATATCTTCACCAACCAATTACACGCAGCCACTAAACCCTCCACCTTCTTACAATATGCCGTTGACTCAGCCCTCATTATCACCACCCACAGTATCCCTGAACTCTTTGCTCCTACCCAAGACACCCTCACTTTACAATTGAAACCTGGCTCACCGATAATCAACTAATACTAAAGCCAAAAAAATATATATATGCTACTTTTCCTTCCTAAAACACTGTCCATAAATCCTCCTTCTCCCTTACCTCACTTAACACTATCATCAGTCCCAAACCCTATACTAAATTATTCCAAGTACACAAGTGAACCCAAAAACAGCAGACTGCTCCAGTTCTTCAAATTTCTTTATTCACAAAGGTAAACCCTATACTAAATTACTTGGTGTTACTATCGACGATGAACTTAAATTTGACATACATATCAATCACTGTATAAAGAAAACACACCAAAAACTTGGTCTTCTGTACCGTAATCACAAACTATTCTCACGCTTCATCAAACCCTCCCTAGCCATGTCTCTTCTCTTACCCTGTGTTCTGTATGCAGCTCCAGTCCTTACTAACTTTCAGTCATCTCTTCTCTCCAAATTAGAACAAACTTGCAACAAAATAGCCTAATTCACTTCCAGTCTACCCTATAAAGCCCACCATTGTCTCGCCCTTAAATCCTTACAATGGCCTGAATTCTACAGACAACTACTTCTTCCTCAACTACATATTACTTGCTCTGTTCTCTTTACCATTGTATCACTCTATAACCCACAGCATCAGCTTCATACATCTGACAAACATCTCCTAGATATCTATAAACCTATAAAGAATATATATAAATTCTCTGTCGCTCATACCTGGAATGCCCTTCCCCTCAACATGAGATGTATTCCCCAGAAAACTCAATTCAAACATGAGCTTAAACAATACCTACAAAAGATCTGGTCCTGTCCTTGTCAAACTCCAAACTGAAATACTACTGATTTCTTACCATTTCTACACCCTTACCCCAAACACACCTTCTTATTTTATATATCTTTTCCTGCAGTATACCTATATCTTGTTCATGTACATGCTTCTTACTTAGAGTCTATGGCTGCTACTTGTATAAATTGTTGCAGAAGAATATACTTAGATTCATAGATTAGTACTAGGCTAACTGCCCTTGCAACCCATTTTAAGCCTAGCCAATTATCCCTTATGAGACTCAAACCCTGCACCTTGTGTTTGTAAGGTAAACACCTTAACCATTAGGCCACCCTCCCAACCCATCTTATGATACTTGAATACAACTGTATAAATTAATGTTTCTTTTTTCTTGATGTATAATTTGTAGAATGTACTCCACTGTAATTGTATCAAAAAAGCACACTTTCTAAGATTTGTAAAAAACGTTTGTAAAATTGTAACTTGTATTTTGGAGCTTTTCTCCTCGAGTCTCCATGGAAAATGGGCTCTTGGCTCAGCTGGACCAAACTGGTTAACAAATGAAATAAATAAATAAATATGTGAGTACCCTGGAGTTGAAGCCAGCACAAACTGTACAACTTGTATCTTAATGGGCATCACCCAAACAACAACAGCATTCCCTGTGGAGATCTGAATTAGGTATTTTGGGCTCACAGGGGATGCATTTCTTGAAGCATTTGGTTCATTATCCATTAGCCATCCTAGAGTATACCTAAAAAAATGGAAGGCCCAAAAAGAAATAACTACAAATATGGTAAGAAAATTGTGTACAATACTTGTTTTGTTTTTTGAAAGGGTAAAAGTCAAGAAAGGCTAACAACAATGGTAGTCAAGAATATCTTAAAGATATTAGGAAGAGGACAGAGAAAAGAAAGCCAAAGTACCAACAATGATACTGAAAGAAAATACTGAGGTCTCCATAAAAGTCACAAATGAAAGGAAAAGAAGACTTGACTAAAGGAAGAAAATCACTGGAATAAAGGGCAGAAGGTGACAGAAATCCAGTCTGCTGAAGGAAAATTTTGAAAAACTCACTGTTTTAACCCAGTCAAAACACCAATAGCTTGAGAGTGAGAGGATCCATTTCTGTAGTGGTATGGCAGCAAATGAGATCTGAAGTATGTTAGGCTGGTGGGCATTACGGGTAAAGGGAGGAGTTTGGATCCAAGGATCTGGAAGAAGCGGATGTGTCAGATCCCAGACACATCAGTTGAGGAATGAATGAAAATGACATCAGATTTATGCTTAATAAGTATAAATATCTGGGAAATGGTGGTACTTAAACACCAGATATCAATGAAAAGTTCTGAACATTATGCATACTTTCATTTGATACAATGTCCCAAATAAACAGCTCCAAGTGTATGTTATGAAAGAGATATTAACATGGAAAATAAATCACAGAATCTCATTTACTGAGCACTCTGAGTCCAGTGCTTTTCCTGAAGGGTACGATGAATTAGCCGGTGAAATGCTGTTACCCAGGTCTTCAAATTGGACAGTGCTTAAGAATCCACAGAATGAACTTTGCCACTTGATCCATTAAGCAGAAGCTTCTACATGCCCTCTTAAATATTAGACAAAAAAAGACCAGCAACAATAACTTGTATCCTCTACATGCCTAAATGCACAGAGCTGAGTTTATTGAGAAAGACAAAGTAAGCATATCGACAAACATGACATGCCAGAGTCACAACACTGGTATTACTGCAATACAGCAGTGTTTTATAGTGGCTGGAAATAGCAAAACAAGTTGCCAAGGATATCTAATGTAAATAATTCTTCTAAAATACAGTCTGCAACTTCTCCACATGTACAGCAGTGGTTCCCAAGAAAAACAGAAAAGCATTTACCCTGCTGTATATTTCAATGTGCTATTGGCAGATGTATGTGCTGCAACCCTCTACAAACACGCTGATGTGTCAATCGTCTACTCTTATGTTTCTAGGAAGTTGCCAGAATAATAGAGTTTGCATTAGCATGCATTTTCCAAAGAATATGAAACCTGAAACTCAAATGTCTGTTAATGATTGCAATCCTTAATTTTCTGGAAACCAAACATTTTTTGAGGAACAGACTAAAATATAAGGCAAAGTCATGAAGGATAGAAAGGTACAATTGTAACCCACTGTAACTGCTCCTACATGTACACATATACACATGCCTAATCAGTACATCGATACTGACTGTATGCACCTCAGATGTCGGATTATGATCAAATGAGTGAATAAACAAAAATAATAGATTTGGTAATATATTTCTGCTCAGCACTATCAGACACACACACTAAAATTTCTTAGCTCAGGGATCTGAAGAATATGAAATCCAGAACTTAGATATGTCTTTATTTAGTGAGTGTTTTATAACTGCTGGAAAAAGGAAAACAGTTTCTCAAAATACAAATTTTATGAGGACCAGACCAAACATATGAAGCAAAATTAGGGATATTCTGTAAAATCAGGGACAGTTTTTGAGGTATGAGCAACTCGCTAGAATCCCACCTACACATACATACACTCACACATGCTAAACTTGTCAGAAGCAGTCTATTACATTACTGTGTCAGATTGTGATTTAATTAATGCATATATAATAGCCACAGTAATACATATTTAGTTTGTTGCTGTTAGAGGCAGACTGTAATCCATTACAGCCCCCTACACAGACGTGTTTGCCAAGTACAGCTACTTTGATTGTGTGCACATCATATGTGACTTATTATGAGGGATGAAAATACATAAATAGCACAATTATGTATTTTGCTTGTCACTGTAATATGCATAAAGTGCAACCCACTACAATAATTCAATGTCAGTCTCTTACCTTCTTTGACAGTCATTCCTGACTCTTGCAGGCCTTCTTCATGCAATCTCCCTCCCTTTGCTGGACACCCTTGTTTCCACTTGCCTTCTTCCTGTTTTTCCCAAATCGTTTTCGCCAAACCGTCTTCTGTGTTCCTGAATATGTACCTGAACCTCTGTAATCTGTTCTTTTTGATCTGTTTTGCAATTGGAGCTACCTTGCCTTCTGCTCTGAAGGAATGAATTACAGCACTTGCTAATAACATGATGCTTTTATTTTTTCTCATGTTTTTCACTAATGAGATGCATGTTAGGTCATAATTTCTTTGCAGATGAGCCTGTGGTGTTTAATATTCTCATCCACTTCTTATCCTCGTTCACTTCTCATACACTCTCTTGCACACATACATATGTACACACACACACACACACACACACACACACACACACACACACACACACACACACACACACACACACACACACACACACACAAACATAGTACTGTTGTAAGTAAAACTTTATGTTTAATCACGTTTTCTAACCTCGTCTTCCTTGCCTCCACTGCTAATAATACCACTTTTTTGGATGCATAAATATCTGCCTGCAAAATCAGAAACATTTGAGAGCTATGCAAACTGTTGAAACCTTCTCCCAGAAGTTCCATTTTAGGCACTGAACTAAAGAACATTATATAATACTGGGTTCCATCTGGAGCTGGACAAGGATATTGTTATGTGATCGGTTGATTCTTTAGTGACATCCACCATCCTCTAAAAGTCATACCTACCCTGAAACTGACTGTACCCCACATGTGGTACCTAGTACTACTCCCCAGAAACAATTCCCACCCAGCAACAATCACCCATGTCCCTCTTAAATAAGAGCAACATGCAATTCATTCTGGATTAAGGAATCTTACTTACCTGAAGTTGGCTAGATCATCAAAATCTTAAGAGTCATTAACCTAGTAACTACCCCCCCCTCCTGAAATTGGTGCCGCTCCTCCCACTAGTAAACCCCAAACTACCCCTAAGCAAATATCAAATCCTGCTATAACTTGCCCACAACATATCCTGTTCTCCTTTGGCCTTACGCTACCCATCTGCACCAGCCTTGACTCCAATGTTGCTCTACCATGAATTTCCTTAACAGTAGGCATTCTGAACTCGGGTTTCAGTCCTCATTCCTAACTGCAAGGTTTAAAACCTAGACTGACAGAACAGGTTTGCATTACCATGAGTATTAAGCCCGAAACCCAAATGTCTGTCATCATTCTCTGCCTTTGACCACATGCTTTGGCAATAATGTGTCAGACAACTACCATTTTATGAGAAACAGACCAAAAACATAAGGCCAAAATCTGGACAGTCTGCAAAATTGTGTACAGTAAAGAGGTATGTTTCAAATTCCACCCCAAATTCCAGCCAAAACACATAACCGAGGGACAAGGTCCACCACAGAACAAACCTTAAATACTGCTCTTACAGACTCGGAGTTGCTGAAATAACCACACAGCTGAAGAGAAACACATCAGATACTCAAAAAAGCACTCATTGTGTTATGTACTAAATCCTCTGCACCCAGCCATGCATTGCCAGGCTCAAAGCAATACGTCACACCTGTTATAGCTATCTACTTTTTTTTTTTAGTCCATCAGCGAAACACACAAAACCACACAAACCTGAATGAATGAATGGGGTGAGGAAAGACCCAAAACAGGGACTGACCCCCAACCACCAGTCACACAAACCCAGAAAGCCACCAGCCCAACCAGACCTGCAATAGAATGCAGCTCTCCTATGACACGAGGCGCGAAGCAACTGGAAAATGGTACAACAACCTGGACTCCCTGTGACAATCGGTGCAACCAAAAGGCAACACCCCACCCCACCGGGTGCAAAAGAACAAGCCCCTCCCTACCAGTTCCCATGCTGCAAAACAATAACAACAAACTTTATCCACAGCAAACTACAGATGAGCAGCAACACATCAAACCAAACTCCTTGTGCAACGGGCAAACGATGCACACACATACCCATTTCCACATCACCAAGCTCCTTGCAGTGTGAGTCAGCCAACATGAGCAAAAAAAGAACCCTCCTCCTCATCAACTGATAGCCTGCACCTGTTGTTTTCCACCAAGCCATGTTGGCTAACAAAACAAAAACGTGCAAAACCAAAAGTCAGCATCCAATTCCATTGGCCTCTAGCACTTGCCCCGCCAACAAGAGGTCCACATTTCAAAACCGGAAAACATCACTGCGCATCTCTAGCCTTGGTCACCTAATACTGTATTTGGCTTTGCTATCAAGTATGAAATTAACCAATTATTCACTCATTCCCCAGATAATTTGCTTAGCTCATTTCATAGTTATGGAAGATCTAGAGCCTGTTCACTTAGTCAGTGGGTGCAGAGTACACAAAATAGACCTGGATAAGACAGAAGTTCATTCAAGGGCATGCAACCACAAGCACTCTCACATGTGATATACATACCTACCGTCAAAATGTAGGACCTCCATGCCACCTATATTTGGGATCCGAAAGAAAGTTGGAGCACCCAGTTAAAGAATAAAAATAAAATAAAAAACATGAAAGAAGATATCAAGACTATACAAAGATGGCACCTCAAATGAGGACTTCAGTAGGAAAACAAGAACTGTGAGACCTTGCTATAGGTGCAATAAACCTCATTAACTGAGCTCTCTTCCCTCTTTATTGTTGTTCTAAGGTTAAAATAGCAAGTTGTGTATTTGTAGGAGGAGATATTATAGTGAACCTGTAAAAGAAAATGAATTCCACTAATGTGCCCTGCAATGTCTTTGTATAACCATTTTTTGCTACAGTAAATAATGGTAATAATTCCATTAATATGACTCAAGATTTGAAGATTTGGTGAACATTTCATATCTATTAACAATGCTACTGCTGCCCATGTTAGTACTACTTCCACTACATTTTACTTCTACTGTAATGACCACAAAGGCTATTACCAGTCTTTTTTTTTTAAGAGGAAAACAGTGATTCGCAAATGGTATTCTATAAAGAAAACATGCAATAAAGAAGAGCACCTCGTCGTCCCAGTCAACACAAAAGTACCTCCAACATCCCAACCCATGCACCACCCAGAGGCTCACAAAGCCGAGAAGAGTCAAACACACCGGCACCATCCAGAGGACTCAGATATTAAATATTGAAGTAATTAATTTTAAAAGTTAATGAAAGGAGAGGTTTTGTATCGTATCTGCATTTATTTTCTGGACGATAGGTTCTATTACACTTTTTTGTCAGTGTTGCGTAACTATTAGTCTGCGAGTGACATCTAAAATTCTGTAAAGACATGTAATATTGGTACTGTCTGACTTCTTTCTGTGTTGGATTTTCATTGGGCATGCTGACTGGGTTGTCTAATCAGCATGTACACTTTTGAATAAGAATGACACTATTGTATAATTTGTAATATTTTAAGTCAGAACACTGTTGGCATATTACATACAGTTCTATGATTTTAAGCTACAATTCTAAATGATTTTCAAAAACCAGTGTTACCAACTGCTTTTTATTTCTGTATTATATTGCCATATTAAAACAGTATTGAATTACTGAGTTTTAGAAAAAGCAAACTATATTATACACCACAGACTTCATATCCCTATGTTTTTATATCAGCAGACATTTTCATTTCAGAATCATGTTTCATATTGACAATTTTGAATATATAACACATACATGTGGTTTTACAATGATTTAGAATAATGAACAAAGTATAGCTTTATGTTTCTATGCCTAAGTAATGTGCAAACCACATAGCCCTGGCATGCGCAGACAACCACGCTACCTCAAGCAAGCCGCACTCTCAGAGCCCAAAGCCCACGAAAAGAAACTCGCAGCTTTTTCAACCTCCGTGACTGCCAAAACTCTGCACAACACCCCCACCACCAATGAATGCCAACGCCAATCTCCCAACATCTGACAAAAGAGAGACAGAGCAGGAAATGGACTCACAAAAATCACCAGGAAAACAATCCACTACCTGGATGAAACATCCAAAATAGAGACACTGACTAGCCAAGCATCCACCTGGCTCAACCAACATACCAGGAGCCTAACCACAAAGCTTCCATAACTCAATTCCCTGCACGGATGCTGCCACAAGTTTACAGTAGGACTGACCACAAATGCTGAAATCATTTCAAATCTATAGGTCATGATTCCTATTATTTTTATTTTTTTATATTTCATTAAGAGCTGCCAACGAACTGACTACCCCGACCATCTATCCTCTCAAGCTTGGTAACCACCTGCCCCCGGGATCAAAGCTATGGATCTCTAACCCCCCTGACCTGAAAATTCTCAGTACCCTACCAAGAGAGAATAAACTAACTAAATAAATAATACATACCACAGACCACCTGGCACCAACAAATACCCAGAGGCCTACCTTATCTCCTCTTATACCTACAGGTCGTCATGGGCATACAATGCCTTAGTAGTAAGTTCACGCCAAAATGTGCTTACTTCCCCAGCTACACTTGTCTAAACCCTTAAGCTCCTCCCCACCCTTACCTCATTTCCTCCCAATCATTCTTCCCTCCATTTAACCCTTTCATCTCTCAAGTCTCCCTAACTCCCAAGACTATCAAACTTACCCCTCTTGAAGATGTCCCTGGAGAACTTAGTTTGTTGACAAACCTCATTTGTAAATTTGTGAGGATAGGAGCAGCACAGAGTAGGCAAGGTAGGAGGAATTCCTGAGCCAGAGAAAGTATAGACTCTGATGTAAGGAATTTATTGTTCGTATAAAGTAGTCCCAGTTTTTTATATGTTTTTTGAATGTGAAGGTTGAATTTTAATTGATCATCAATTATGGTACCAAGGAGCTTAGTGTGTGGTTCTACTTTGATGATAGTATTGATAAGTGATGAGATGGTAAATGTGGATTTGAGATGGGACAGTGATCTGGGAAAGAAGAGAAGGTGTTTGTTTTTTGCGGATTTAAAATGAGCTGGTTTTCTGTAAGCTATCTTTCATTATAAAGAAATGAGTTTTGGGTAAGTGTGTGAAGATGAGAGCTGTTGTCAGAGAAGGAGATAAGTGTAGAGTCGTCTGCATATTGTATAAGACAGGCGTGGTTACAGGATGTGTGGAGAGATTGTTTGTAAAGATATTGAATAGAAGTGGCCCCAGAATAGAGCACTGGGGGACTCCTGTTTGGATAGATAGAAAGGGGATGCAGGAAGTGTGTCATCTGACAGACTGTAGCCTGTTGGTGAGGTAGCTGGAGAACCAGTGTAGAGGGAAAGTTGAGAGGTTGAGATCAGATAGTTTTGTTAGTAGCTTAGAGTAAGATACCATATTGAAGGCTTTAGAGAGGTCTACTAATAGGAAAAGAAATAAAACAAACCTTTTCACATATTGACCATGTTCCATAGAACAGGAAGGAGTCTGTTTGCTGCCACTGCATGCTGCAGGGTGCAACATGCATTTACTTGGACAATGGACACTGACTCAATATTCGCAACAAAAAGGTAATAAAAATGGTAACTTCTATTACTTTTTTTCATTCAAGAACAATAAAAAACATTTATTTCATCAGTCACTCATACACAGTCTTTTAAAAACAGCTTTAAATTTGTAGCATTTATCAGTGTTGCTACACACTGTTGAATGCTCAAGCCTTTAAAAAACGACTGACTGATAACACATTATCAAGGCAGTAGAAAGAAAATATAAAGCAATGCAGATATAAATGGGACATTGCAACTTTATGAGTAGATGACAATATTTCGTCATTCAGTGTATATTTGATATTTCAATGTTTCTACATATGTATTTTAATCATTTCATACTTCTAAATCTGTATTTTAGAATTTCATATAGTGTATAAACTTGATGCACATTGTTTTCAAACCATAAGTATATATTTTATGCACATACTCAATAATTTAAAATTGAGTAGAAGTACCATTAAATATACTACGATGTATGCTCATTTGAATACTAGTCTCTTCAAATCTAGGGCCAAATATTAAATGCTATATGTGATCAAAATTTTGACTTATGTAAATATGTATTAATTGGGTAAACTGACTAAACCACCTCATTTTTGACTGCCTACATTTGGTGAATTTTCTGAATCCAGTTATTTGAAAGTCAGCTGTGTGAATTGGCACTTTTTATTGCTGGGTATAAAGTTCTTTTAAAGGTGGACTGGAGCATTCATTCTTCCTCTGCTAGGGTCTTCCACTATTCCACACCACTGTCTGTCCCTTTGTCTCTCAATTCCAACTCCTCACTGTTTCTGTTAGTTTTGTCCAGCCCCTAGTAAGCTTATTCCTCAGCCCACAGCTCACTCTCTGTCATAGTTTTCTATTTTTATGCTGAATAAAACTGACATAAGAAATACTCTTCAGCCCTGCTCATGTTACTACTCTCACAGTCTCCTTTCCTCATCTCATTTTTGGTTGTAGCAGTGATTGCCTAACCTGAGGCTCACACTGCTTGCTAAAACTTTTAGTCCCTGCCCAGTACCTCTCAACTTGTAGACACTGAAAATAGGAACAAAGGCCCTTGAGAAATATCAACATCCAGCCAAAAATCTGGACATCTAATCAGCATAAAAATCTATAGCACAAAACTATTCCAGTATGAATGTGGGTATTACTTAGAAACACAGAAAATGACAAAAATGAGGGAAAAATATAACCACATTGTCAGAGATTGTATAAAGTTTGTAAACTTTAATGACCTGTTTTGCAAACTTCTACCACACAAGGTCATTTATTTTTGCTTCAGAAAAAGTGAGCTATAAGATGTGTGTCTTCTTTAAATTATTCTCGCCATTAGTATGTTGGTCATGTAGTGTGGTTTTCTGTGTACTAGATAAGTTCAGAAATCACATGCGATACAGGGGATTCAGAAAAATGTGTGAAAGGTAAATCAAATCAGAAAATGAGACATATCTCTGAAAATAATGGCATCCTGTACATGGGTAAATTAGGCCTGAAAAGAGAAACATTCCTCCAAAATAGGGACAGTTGAGAGGTCTGGCCCATGTCTTACAGTGGCGCAGCTACAGAAACCATGCTTATCAATGCCAAATATATGTCATGACAGGTTGTGATCAAGTCTAAAAATAAGCATTTACTGACAGAACTGGAAAGATTGAGAGATATGCCTTTAGATCAAATTAACAGGTTTATCAGTTTAAGTCATATCATAGCATTACTAGAAGCCAGAAAACATACAGCTAAGCAAATAATAAGTCTGAGTATGGCATTCTCACTGCATAGTTATTTTTAATCAAGTGCCTGAATTTCAAGGATTGTAAACACAGATCTTCATAATTAAGCTTGTGTGACCTAGAATGAAGGATCACTGGCTAGTCTGAGTTGCTCCATTCTCACACACAGAAGGAAATTATGCAATGTGTACTTTTCTTTAATTTTGCAGTTTATTAGTGCATCTCCCATGCCGATAGTCACTTGCGGCTCACCTGTTCATAAATTCAGAGCTCTTCACCAAGTCCTTAAAAATACTCATTCAGTTTCCCTTTTAAGATTGCATTTGGGGGCGGGGGTAATGCTTTGTCTATTGAGATTGGCCTTTGAGTTCCCCTCCAGTTAGTCGAAGGTATATGACTGAGACCATTACTTTTTTATCCTATATTAGAAGTACAAAACTACTACTTCTTGGTTAGTGGTTAGCTCTTTAAGCAAAACTCCTGCTACAAAATGTCTTAAAAGCAAAAAAAAAAACACATCTTGTTCAAGTTATGCAGTAGTACATTTAATAATATGCTTCTACTGTGTTAAGCTATAGAATGCTAAAAGCTGGCTATTTCTGTTACGCCACATGATCATGCTAATATCTGAAAAATTCCCCTGAAAGAATGTATTGCATGCTTTGTACTGTAGTGCAAATCTGTACCCCTCAGCTCAGTTGCAATATTACAACTGATTAAGTGATACTATGCCTGCTTTTGAGTTTGTCATGTTTTGTCTATTTGAGTCATAGCTGAAAACCAGTCTGAATGGATCAAACATTTACCAAAAATTTAGACACTGATATACAGACAAAATCACTGACAGTTGCTTCTAAGAATTTCTGCAGCATATTATGATAAAGGGACAAAAAGGATAAAACGCTATCCCCAAACAGGACAGACATCCAATGGTGAGCAGTTCAAAATCTTTAAAAGAATACAGTGAAGTTGCCAACAATACCTTTGGTTAATAACACCATTAACGGTCATGAAATCTGAGGGTGTTGTAGCTTGAATTCTCAGAGTGTTGAGCTCTTTGATTATAAGACAAGTTAAGATATTACACTGGAGGTGTTTGTCAAGGCTCACAATGCTGTCTTGAGACTTCTAAAATAATTGTCAATTTAACTGCAAGGCTTAGGTAAGATACCTCTTCCAAAATTCATTTTATCAATCTCTTTCTGACACCTGCAGAGTAAATGTATCATTCTGAACTGATCCAGCTGCTTCTGCTGTATAAACGCCTCTCTTGGAGAATAACGGCTAAATTCCAAGATTCAGTTTCATTATTTGTTTTTCAACTTGGAGTGGATTAAATGGCTGAATTTTTTGTTGAGTTATTCTGTCAATATGAAAATGCATCATTAAAGTATGAGTAGACGTGCAGTGCAATGAAGGTAGGAAAATAGATTGTCAGTTTCAGCACACACATGTTTCTTCTTGTTAAAAACTGCTCTCTGTTTGTCTTTACTGTAGCATTCATAATGAGATTCACATTAAAAACAATTCTTTGTCCTGTCAAACTAATAAACAGGTATCTAAACTCATAGTTCTATACCTGAAGCTTTCCAGCAAAACAAAAAATCTGCTTTGATAATTTTATGTGAAATGAACAGTGAGAACAAGAAAAATCCATTCATCTTCTAGATAGCAACCTCATCTCCTGCCTAGGCAGCTAGGGTAGCTTCAATTAGTTGTATGTTGCCCTCCCAGTGCTTCATATAAGAGCTTGGGTGTGGTTAAAAAAAAAAAAAAACAAAAACAAAAAAAAACAGATGCAGTTAAATTTAAGTTGTTGTGGTTTCCATATTGTGCAAGCAAAAACAAAAAAAACCCCAAACAATGTATAATATATAAGAAACGATGCTATCACTAATCAAATGTCACTAAATAATATGTCAGTGAGAGACAATGTTAGGTTCTTTTGAAACAAAAAAAAATAACTGGAATTTGTGACTCATCACAAATACATACCTGGATAAGAAAGAATGCGTACAAATTTACAGTGCAACATGCAGATGGCCATGCTGGAAATGGCAAAAATGCAAAAAATTTACTGCATTAGTGCCACAGGAACACAATGTAAAAATATCAGCATAGCATACAATACCAAAGATGGACAGGACATAGAAGAGGATTATAAGTTATTCTGCAGGCTCTCACAGACTAAAACACTGTGGACAGGTACAATACACAGTAGGAATACTAAGCTAATTATACAAGATATGCATGCTATGGATAGCACCACCAAGATGGCCTCTGATGGGTCATACCACTGAATATTAAGGTGTCTAAAGTATTTTGACCACCAGGATCCTCTAATGGCCTTTTGGAGGCACTACCGGAATTTGATGGCTCACCAACCAGAATTCCTGACTCCTTTAGTGATCTTGTGCTGGAATACATTAAGAAATTAATCAGATTACCTGACACAGAAGAAGCATATTATCAGAATTACTGTTATGTTATTAGTACTTGGGAGTGACAGAATGCACACATTTATGTTTACTGATATTGACCAGTCCTAACAGACAACTGTACATTAAATGCCAAAGCCAGTACAGCAACCACTAATAAAATGCCATTTTAGTGCATGGTGATGAGCTGATCACAAGAGTGATTGCTAAACAGGTACACACAAACCTAGCTGGCAGATTAGTTGCATATGTAACCGATATGGAAATAGTTGCTTATGTAAGCAGACAGATGGCAAGTGCAATAACTATAGTAGCAACATTAACAAACAATAAGGCATATTACATTGAACAGTAACTAACAGGAATATATTTCTTTTATTTTTTGGGAGATCCTGGATACCCCTCTTGCACATGACTAATGACACTCTTAAAATATCCACAGAGTGCAAAGGAGTATCTCCCTACCTTGCACACTTCCAGACCTGGAACAATGCCTGGATTCCTCAGACGGGTCATGCCATTCCTTGCCAACTTAAGTGACTTTGTCCTGCTGAGCAGCATGTTGCATTGTTCCAGATGCCAGTGAAGGCCACCTCTGGATGTGCTGAAGGATAATGCAATGAATAAAGGCACAAGTGACATCACAAAACATTAACAGCAGCTAGGATGCCTTGTAATACTGCACAGCAACTTCCTGCTGAAATGGTCACGACCCACTGGCTCAAACAGTTCTCCATCCTTTAACTGACACGGGAGGCATGGCATTGATGAAAATGACAAAATCCATACTGAGCTACATGTGGATTGGGACAGTATACACATCAGTACTAAATCCTTAAAAAGCAAAAATAGTAAATGTGTAGCATGAAAATATGCACATATGAGTCAACATACCATCTGTAATGTGTCAGTGACCAGTGTCTGCCCATAACTCAGCAGACCCAAAAGCCAATTATGCAGAAGTATTTAAAGTAAAGTGAGCAGAAACAACAGCTGTCAGACAGCAGGCACTGATCCAGTCTATGACTATCCAGGGTTATGTATGAGGTAGCATATATACAATCACCCCCACACTTAGATATTCATGTCCTGGACCACTCAGCACAGTCACAGTGAAGACTGCATCCCAGAATCATGACAGCACTATGCACATGCAGTACAGGGTATGTAAATGTGCACAGCTACACCTGACTGCATGTAGATACATCCTGGACCACGCAATCTGATCAATGTTGAGGATAAGGAGTGATTACCTCTTCAGATGTTGATGGTATTCCTTTGACAATTAGTTTAGCTGTTCTAAATAAAAGGATTTTCTGACAATCATTGTCACATGATGAGATGGAGCTATTGACTCAAGTTCCTAGGTCCCTGACTACATGCTCTTTTGTAGTGGTGTGTTGTTTATATAATATCTTAAGGGGAACGGTTCTCTACCAACAGTAATGATACTACACTTTAGCATTTAGTCTGAGCCAATTTTTAGTATACCAAGAGTTTAACAGGGAGAATTCATTATGGAGGGTTTGGGTCTCCTAGGGTTACTTAACAACCACAGTTTTCAGTCATCTGCAGACTTTTTTAGCCAGATGTCCTGGCTCTCTGCTTGCAGGTCTGAGAAGGAAATGCCAAAATAGAGAAGCCCTAGCACTAAGCCCAGTGGAATAGCACTGGTCACTTAGATACCTTCTGATGAGGTATTTGCAAGTCACACTTTCTGGATGTTGTCTCTCAGACAGTTTTCTATCTATTAAACCATATATGGAGTGAATTTTAAAGCATTTAGTGTCTGTATTATGCCAGCATGCAGAATGGTGTCAGAAGCTTTGGCCAGATCAAGATACACAATGCATACTGCATGGCCACCATCTGCAATCTCCATTGTCCTTTTGAAGAAGTTTACCAGATTCAAAAGACAAGCTCTAGCTTTCACAAAGCCAAACTTTTGAGTGTCAGGTCTAATACAATTGCTGACAATGTAGTTTATGAGATCAATTATAGTATGGGCCATGGCTTTACAGATAAGTTTTGTAAAGAGGTAATTACCCAGGTCAGATATAAGGCCATCCTTTTATGCTTTTTACTTTATCTTTTCAGTACTGGACTATAGTAGCTTCATTAGCCAGAGATGTAAGAAGGAAGTGGATACAGCACCTGCAAGTGCCAGCTTGTAAGGACACTGATCTATTTATGCAACTCTTATAAAACAGGTGTGACAATTTACAAGCTAACATTAGGTGACCCCCAACTGGCTATAGACAGTTTGAAAAGTGAAGCTATTATCTGTGCTATCTGTAAGCGGGTCTATATTATAAGATCAACGTTTGAAAACATTGAACATATGGTTGACACCATATGGTCGATGTCTTCAAACAACCTTATAAAAAGACAAAAAAAAAAAAAAAGAAGAAAAAAGTACCCTAACTGGTTTAAGCAGCCCCCACACCCCCGATACTTAAATATACCACTCCGAGACCACACTACATTGCAGTAAATGGAAATCTCCCCTTATGGAGATTTCCGTTTACACGCTCGAGATTCTGAGCGTTCGATATTCTTGTGTCAACGATGTCAGATTCGACATTGTCGGCTTTTGAGAATATAATATAGACCCCTGTAAGCATCTGCGGTCATTTAATAACACCTTGCAAACTGTCACACTCTTCTGTGTGCAGTCTATAAACGATCATGATCACTTAATGACAGTTTGCAAGCAAACTGTTCTTTTCCCTCCAAAGGTAGCAGCAAGTTATTAGGTGGCTACATTAATAAACATACCTCTATAAACCTGTGTTATCATTAAGCAGTGACAGCAAAATGTTTATAAAAAGCATATTCATTAATGTACCTAATAACATGTTGCTACCGAAACAACGTTTGAGAACTTACAAGCTGTTATTATGTGATTAAGAATACCACTACTTGTAGACAGCAAATGTGTGCCAAATGTGAATGTTTTTCAAGGCAATAAACTCCCTTGGTACAGCTGTGTCATTTAATGTTGACTAAGCATTTTTAGGGATAATCACTGTATAATGCTTGAAAATGGGTCCTTGTATGCATGGCAGTTCATCACTTAAGGTAACATATGTGCTAAATAAGAGATATAACTGACTTGACTCCATCAGGCCATCCTGTTGTAATAACTGCTCACTGTAACTGCACTGTAGGTAATCTCTTGTACTAGCTTTCAGTTTTTGTGGTCTCTCAGTAGTCATCAGTAAATCTGATACAGTCCATAATAAGCACCAAGTCTGCCTCTAGCAGATTTTGTTTTTACATTCCTAAAGATTTACTTTGTTGGGAGCATGTTCTGTGGACATAATCTTCCCTGGCTTTCACTATCCTTGTACTTCTGTAATGCTGATAACATTTTCTGCAACACACAAGATGCTTTATGTAAAGACTACTTAACTATAACATGAAGTAGTTTGTGGTTAGGATCCACAGTAATACTTACCTTATACATGTAGCGTTAGGGCATGCTTCTGTCTGCATGATGTGCAGAGAGATGGTACACAATGTTCTTGATGCATCTACATTTTTGTAGCAAGACTGCTCATAACCCATGCTAACATTCATACTTATAGGCTGTGAGTAGTGTTATGTCATAGCATTTCAGAGTTGGTGTTTGCGGTTACTATCCTCTCTACAACTCAGAGCTCTTTTCTTGATGTGCTGACCAACATAATACTCCTATCAAGCCCAAGTAGCTTTGTCAATGGGATAGTGAAATCAACATCAGTGAAACAAACTTTGACACATCATTCAAAGAATAGCATAAACATTCTCATTAAGCTTTAGCATATTTACAGCCGTCCTAAACTTTTCAGTATCTGGTTTGTAAGCCATTCTCTTGCAACTCATAATCTATATGTTTGAAAGAGACACCTGTTTGGTATTTTAGCTTTGTTGATTTTGAAAGTCTGTTACCTCAGTCTGTCCAGCAACTTGATTAGTTTCTCATGTTCTAATTTTGTAGCATCCCAAACTAGAACGTCATTAATATTAACAACTCCTCCTATCTATTTAGTCATGGTTTCTGCACTAAACAGAATTCCTCTGTTGGTGATGAGACTCCAAAGAGTCTTAAAAATCAGCATAAATCTTAGAGTGTAAAACTTTACAGCCTACTGATGACTCCAAACATTTCTATAGTTACAGCCTACTAACACTTCTAAGCACCAAATATTGTTTGTTCATATTTCAACTATTAATTGCAAAAAACATGCTACATACAAGGTTTTAGAATATTTCATTGCTTACATGATGGCAGACACAGCTGTATTGATATTTGACCTCTGTTCAGTGCACCTAAAAAAATATTGATTATGTGTATATTGTAATAATGTTCATATTTCTCTATATTTCTCAATAATCAAGTGACACACAAACTGCATATCCACATATGAAAGATCACAGATTCATAGGTAATGTATTAAAAAAATGCTGCTGGCAGTGTGTGTATTGCTTGAATGTTTATTGAGATATTTTAAGTTGTTTATACATTACACAAACATTTACTGTGCTTATTGTAGATTATAAAATCCAGTTTAAGATCATGAGTTGTCATTTGCAGTTTTCTGGCAACTCTTACGGCTTTACTGATATGAACATTTATTTGAACTTTAAAGCAATAACTTCATTTTGTTAAATGCTATGGCTACATGCATGGGAAATTTAAGTACAAACTTAGATTGGTATCATTGGAGAGAATGAATGAAATGTAGAGCATGGAGCTAGTGTCATCCAGGTTGAGCTGACAGATTCGCTGGTCTGCATCAAGTACTGAAAAGAATCACTTTTTCAGCAATTTGAAGCTGATCCATTTAATAAGATCTTATGGGTGAACATGCAGTCTAACTTTGTCCACCCTCAAAGAAATCTAAGTTTTGACTGTCTATATACTTCAGTTCTTGATAAATTTAATCCTTAGTATAACTACTACCCTGCATGAAGCATGAATCGCTGGAACTACTTCAGACAATATTCTTACAGCTTACAGACCTCTTAAGCCTTCGAACAGATTGGCAAACATTTTCTGAATATCATTTATATTCTATGGTATATTCTCAGTATTTTATGACCTATGCCTCCATACATGTAATGACATGCTAATCACATACATATTTTACTGCATTTCTTTGCAGTAGTGGGTTATTTGACAGTAGAATTCAGACCACAGGCTTTCCCTTCAGTTATGCACTATGCATTCATCATTTGACTATGCCTGCAGTGTGTTAGCTTCAGAAGTGCTCAATCACTGAAAAAGGATGCCATCCTGAATGTTCTAGTTTCAAATGCATATTCATGAAGCTCTACATCATAGCTAATGTCTGCATGTCTCCAGTATCATTAGCTTGCGCTGTTTCACTGCATATTGCATTTCTGTCATTCAGGTCTGCAAAAATCATTTTCTTTTTTAAATGTATGGCATGAATTTCTGCTTATCATGCCCAAAGTCACACAAATATCTTCTCTTCCCAATATATTTGGTTAATGTAACTGAATTTGCAAAATGACAGACTGAAACAAGAGTAGGCACTCTATTTTTCTGTACATATTTAAAGCAGCCTTGTGGAATGTCTCCAGTCTGTGCCTAAAAGAAGAGAGTAAAATACATAATTCAGCCTGCAGTGTAAATGAAATATTTTAAGTATATTCAGCCATTATATTGCATTCTCTTCCTCCGTGCACAGTTTAAACTTAACAGCTCTGCTATTACTCCACAGCTTTTCAGACCAAACTTTATTGCTGTTCTCTCACCGTTTAAATGACATGCACAAGGTCACTGAGCCAATCTAATCTTCACATTTCTAAAGCAACGAATGTATTTCAAATGTGCTCATAAACAGTTCACATTTTGACTTCTTATTTGCTTCAGCAATACTAATATGTTGTTGTACTCTTTATTTCAACTGCAGACTGGCAAAATGATTATTACCAAAGGTTTAGATAGCTATACTTGTGCCCAGCGTCATCCCCTGATCTAGCACCCCACCCTCAACATTTAGGAGCCAAATAAACATTTTTCTCTCAAGCAGATGCTACAGTTTATACTACACACACATTGCTACTGCTGCCCCCTTCAAACCACCTGATTATTACCTCCAAAACAGTCTGCAGATTTGAGTTTTAGCTCTATAGCTCACGTTTTCATGTTTAAAGCTACAATATTTACACATGATTTTTCCCAGCTGACATCTTCGTTACTATCTGACTACTACTTATTAAAAATAAAGCACAAAAATAAAATATTTATAGGCTTTTTTCACATTTTTATGCACAGTCCCAATTTTACACACACCAAGTTTAAATGATTTTCAGATATACATGAAACAGTTAACTCACACAAGACAGATAATATGGCTTTTCCTGATGTTAAATCACTTTCTCTTAGTAGTGTGCATCTTGGCTGGACATTTCTGATTCTAAATACTGTATTGTGCCTTAAGTCAGTAACACAAGCAAAAAAAGTCTCCCGGTAAAAGAAAAATAAATATTTTATGTGTGGAAGGTCTTCTCTCATAGGATGTCTGGAATTTACTTTTTAACACTCCCAAGTTTGTCTTTCTCCTTAAATTTGTTAAATGCTTTGATGGCTTCCCCACGGCTGTGTGAAGAAACATATCACATCAGATAATTTCTGGCTTGTCCCCAAAGCCACTCACACTAAGATACAGTTCAAAATAGTGAATCCAGGACCTACAGTCTTCTGAGAGATTCCACTGTGCTTTCAGAGATGCAGATGGTTGTAGGATCATTTTGAGAATAAAACTGAAGAATCAAAGTGGAAATACATACATTGATAATTCCTGCATCACTGAAATTCAGAAAGACCACCAGTGAAAGCAAATTATTTCTCATTTTGTTCTTCAAAATACGCCCATGTAAAAAAAAAAAAAAAAAAAGAAAGAGTAAGCAGAGTGGGGTGGATTGATTGACCTATATGTGAGGTATTGTTTACAAAAACATTATCATCAGAATAGTAAGGCCAAAGTCAAAATACAAATATTTATATCAGTGTCAGATCTGGTTTCAAATATTGTAAGTAAAACAGATTAGGATAACATATGAAGGCATGTCGTAGGAAGACATGACAACAATGCTTCCACTCCCAATCATATGAACCTTCTGCTTACTGAATATTTGGTACTTTTCCATTAAACCCCTACCAGGTCTTTGCGCTGCTGTGTTTCGGTGCTATTTTATCATTCATGCAGGACTGACAAATGTGATGTGAAAACAATCATTTTCATTAGGTAAGGTTACCTTTTTTTTTTTTATTTTATTTGGCAAGCAGGCAGTACTGCAGAGATGAATGTCTTGTGTGGAGCTGCACGACTGCAGTTTTTACAATGTGGAGAACGACTCCTTTCATTTGCATGTGAGGGATGACTGAGTAAACTGGGGACTGTGAGCTTTGCCAAGACCTTTTTTTTATGGGTATTGTACTGCAGTACAACTGTGAAGACTTTTTCAGAGCACCTCACGTAGCTGAAAACATACAGCTGCAATGCGATGTGTTTTTTATAAAATTTGCAGTTGCTGATTTGACAGCAGTACACATTAATCCTGAGAATACATGGTAAACATCACCCGATCCAGGCATATCCAGTAAGCAGTATGAATCTTTTCACCTTCTCTCCTAATGGTATTCCCCTACATTAATCTTCTTCTACAGTGAGACGGGATTCTCTCTTAAGTATTATACTGAAAAGGTAACTAGCTTCTGGCCGAAACCATGTGTAAAAAAAAAAAAAAAAAAAAATATGCAACTGGTAGGGGTTTAACGGTGGACTGCAGCTATTTATGCAATGACCAAATGGTCCTTTATACCTAACAAGACAATAGACACTTGTCAGTCAGTTGTACAGAAGTAGTTGTCACCCACAAACTTGTGTCCGGTATGAAATACCGGCGAAATACAGCAGCGCGAACTGGTAGGGATTTAACAGAAAAGTAACGCATATTTAAAGAAATGGTACTTCCATACACTAAATGTTGATACTGACTGGGGCAAATGTTTTGGGTCCCAGTAAGAAAATGTGATAGTGGTTACATTACTTCAGTGATAGATTGTTACATGCATTGCTGTGCCTGTACCATTATGTTTTTATGTTTTGGCAAATGACCCTTGTGTAACAAGCAAATACGTAAAAATTAAATGCATTTTCTTTATGAATTTAATGTCATTTGGTGTATGCAAAATATCATGATTAGATCTTGTTTCAGTGATTTAAAAGTAATTATAAAAAAGCAAGTTTCAAGAATCATTTCTAATAAAACTTAAAAAAGTGGAAGGCAAAAAGAACAAGTCACCTTCCTATCATTACTGAAATGACAGAAATCAGTGATTTTTGAATCCACTTACAGAATATGAAATGTAGGCTTCCTTCCCACAATGGTGAAACATACATACAAAATGCTCTAGTAATATGTCTGGATTCCTCAGAAAATGGAAGCAACATATATATGTTTTATCAATACCTGCATACTTCTCAATGTAGGAGTTACCTAAACTAACCTTGTGGAATGTCTGTCTTTTAATTGCTGTAAAACATTAACAGTAAGGTAAATTAGTTTCCAAAATTATCTATAATAATATAGACATTAGTTATAGTCACAGACTTAGACTAGTAGAAATTCAACATTCATAAAGCTGTTATCTATGTAGATTATATTGTTTAACTACAAAACATGAGCTAGTAAGAAAGATTCTTCAGAATATTTAAACTGTTTTTGAATCAATGTTCTATTTCTATAATTTAATAGTAAAATTTGATTGAAATGCTCAGTGTACTACAGACTTATGAGAAAACATCTGTGTCCCTAAATGAGCTGTAATGCACAAATCAGTTATTCAAGATATAATGCAATATCCTGTGTTGGCAACTTTATATAACAAATTCTGAGATTTTGGCCTTGGGATCAAATAACAACTTTGCTCATTATTTGCAGCATGCTTGGATGGTTTAAGACCTACCATGCAGATGTTGCGTATGCTTAGAATTTACATATTACATTTTTGTCCAGTTTAGCATTTGTCACCTTTAATATACCTCATACTTTTATGTCTGGTAAAACAGCTGGCTAGAAAATGCTTGGAGCTTGTAAAACGTCAGTATGAATTTTCTTCATTTTATGGGTAGCAGCCTAGAGCAGCCAGAAGCACATACTCAGCAAACATGCATCCTTTCCATTTTTCAATATGCTACTTGCTATTGGTGCAATCCAACTGAATATGTTATATACCATCCCACCATAAGTCTGTATGCTTGTTATCCCATAGACATTTAAAGAACTCTACCTTCCAGTGTAGTTATCATCATCACACTTATTTTTTTTCTCCCAAAAATATTATCATTCAGTAATTCAGTTTATTTACATTTTTTCTGCCACCGAAAATGATGGTTACACAGTCTTTTTCCTATTCAAATCTCATGTTGCTTATGAAAGGAATTTGTCTCAGTCTGTATAATGTAACAGAGGCCCTTACATGTTCTGTAGTTCAACATTAGTCAAATGTCAGCGTTTTTTTATACAGCTGAAGTGAAATACTTTTCAAAGAATTAACTATTTGAGAAATCAAAATACAAACACAAGGAGTCACTCATACTGCTGCAATTAAACAAAATTGCAAATACTCATTTTCAGACAATGAACTGTTGCTGCTGCTATCTATGTAATTACAGAAGGAAAGGGATTATAAGGAATAAAAGAAGTTGCCTGAATCAGTTTTAATAAATCTAGGAAGTGTCAACTGTCAGTCATAGACAACTGAGCAAAGCTGCCATATGACACCTAATCAACACAGTGCCAGAGCACAGTGTGCGGACTTGATGAAACTTCATTTTCTGAATACCTAAAAAAAAATCTGCAGTTGCACTACATTGTATGGAATTTTGAATACGATTTAAATGCATAATGAAAGTTTTTTCCAGTAAATTTAAATACTAACCTGCTTATCCATCCTTGATTACCAGAACCACAGTACCATCATACTGTTATTATATGTGAGTGAAGAAAAAAAAACACTTTATTTACTATGTCTAGGCTGTGCCAGCATTCCAGAGAGTCTGTCTACATTGTGGTACCAAGGCAGATAGAAAGCAAAACAAAATGATTTCAGTATGACATGTTCAATCAAGCAGTTTGTGGGAAATACAATTATAGAGCTAAGCACTCATAATGATAATAAGGCATTACTACTGCACAAAGATCAACATAAAAAAAAAAAATAATAATAAAAAAAATATATATATATATATATATATATATATATATATATATATATATGGGTCTATATGACTTGGTCGACAGTTCATATGACCGACTGTTTATTTGGTCGACAGTTCATTTGATCGACAAGCATTTTAGGTGGGGGGCTTCGCCCCCCCTAACTATATATATCAACTACAGGGTCACACAACATTGGGGGAGGGGGCAAATGCTTGTCGATCAAATGAACTGTCGACCAAATAAACAGTCGATCGTATGAACTGTCGACCAAGTCATATAGACCCATATATATATATATATGGTTCCCTATCAGAAGCCTGAAACACTATAAGCCTGAAAATCAAAATCCTGAAAACTAAAGCCTGAAAATTCAAAATCCCGAAAACCCAAAATCCTGAAACTCAAAATCCTGAAAACACAAAATGGACATACTGACGTCATTGTGGCTTTGCTATTGTTAGCCCTGTGGAGTTAGGTCATGCGTTGGGTTCAGGTAAGTGTGCGGTTGGTTTTATGTTAGGGTTAGGGGCGGTTTAAGTGAGTTAGGGTTAGGGCGCAGGTTAGGCATGTATGCAATAGTGACAAATATTGGGGTTAGGGGCGGTTTAAGTGAGTTAGGGTTAGGGCGCGGGTCAGGTGAGTGTGCGATAGTGACGGACCTTAGGGTTAGGGTCAGGGTCAGTTGGTAGATATTAGTGTCTTTATAGTGACATATTAGCATTATTTGTGTTTTCAGGATTTTGAGTTTCAGGATTTTGGGCTTTCGGGATTTTGAATTTTCAGGCTTTAGTTTTCAGGATTTTGATTTTCAGGCTTATAGTGTTTCAGGCTTCTGATAGGGAACCATATATATATATATATATATATATATATATATATATATATATATATATATATATATATATACTTTTTTAGTTTTTCCATGGGTCTTTTTCTGTAAACTACATGAAACATATATATCTTTCTTTTATGTCTTGTTTATAGCTTTGTGTAAACCAACAAACCTCTGCCCATATGGATTTCTTCTCCTTAAGTCGGTTATTCCTGCTCACTGGCTGATTTTACTTGACTTATTCTGTACAGTTAATTGTGTTTTAACCAGCTACTTGGAAGCAGACAGATATACATTCACCAACTGGTTATAAAATAACTGGAAAGGAATATGCTATTCCTTACAGCTACCTTTCTACACCACTGAACACTCATTGTTATACAAATAAAAGGCTCCTACAAGCTCAGATTCAGACACTGAAAATGTGCTATACACGCACATGAGCAACAGAGCATTTTTATATCTTTACATTTTATTCATTGTGACACAGTTAAATAACTGCTGAACAGATGGGCAATGACAGTACAGAGCTGGATGGAGAATATACCTTATGTGGTTTTTAACCTTTGAAGAGTTTGTTCATATGAGGGTCTAGTTCAGTTAAAGCCTTTATATTTCACCTCCCAGCTGTCTCTTATTTACATCTGGTACGTATTATTTTTGTTTTTGTTTACTTATTTGTATTTATTAGATGGTGAGGTGTTGGCTTTTGATTCAGGATTGTAGACCAGTTGGACACTTTTGAGAATGTTACTACAGAGACTGATCCTATAACCCATATAGGAGCTATGGACTCTATTTTTTCCACTGTGATTGCTGCTAAGCCTATTTACATCCTAAGAACACTTGTGTTTCATCTTATGCTGAAATATCTGGTGTTGCAACTGCTATGGATTTACCTGCTCAACAAGCAGAAGGTGATAATATTTCTTATTCTGCCACAGAGATTCATATGGGTGTATTAAATAACATATTGGAAGCATGCCATGATACAGCGGACACATTATTTTTTCAAAGTATGAATGCCGTTGGTTCTAGTCAATTTGCTGCAAAAAGAAACATTGGCTGCTTCAATATGTAATAAACTATTCAGTTTGTAATAAAAATGAGCTGAATGTATTTCAGAACAACTTTTTTTAAACAATACTTAGCTTTAGAAATTGTTCATAGAAGGTTATGTGTACTACAGCAACTTTTGGCACATTCTGGAGAAAAGACAGAGATGTTTAGGTACACTTGCAGCAAGTCAATTTAAATTGTTCATTTGAGTGGTAACACATTTTGATTGTGACCAATGTAAATATGATAGCTTGGTTATAGATATCTTTGATTTACAGGTTCAGTTGCAATCCTCCCTTTCAAAAAGATTGATGAACTAAACAAGAGTCTGAATACACAGAACAAGCAATTCTTAAGTGGAAACAGAAGAAATTATTTTGAGAGAAGAATGATTTTGCTAATAGTTGTACTTTTAAATGGGAGGTTTCTTCATTACAGTGGAAATGTTTGATTTCATTATGTCAACATAAAAAGGGTGATGAAAAGAACCAATAAACAGTTTCTTTTGTTTCTACAGATTCAGATTCTTCATTTGTAGCAAGAGATCATTAGAGCAAGAGACAAAGTTTTAAATATCAGCAGGTAACAAAAAAGCCCTAGAAGTGATTTATAAATGTTTTCATCCTGATTCTGCTGTTCATACATTATTTTTAAATGATAGTTGTATTTTTTCAAATGATATTCCTGTATTAAATTCATGTATTAATATACAAATAATCAATTTATCTATATACAACCTAACTACTGAAAATTAGTGTTTTGAGTAAAGGTTTTACATTTCTACCTGCTGTGATACATAGACTTTGGGAAACTTTGGGAAATAAACAGAAATTTGTTAGAAAGATTAAAATCAGGCATGACTTTGGCATTCAAAAGCAAAACATTTTATATGAAGGTATACAGAACATTCCTACCCACAAGGAAACCCGTTCATCTTCTTTTTCATTAGGCTCGCTCTCTGATATCTTTCTTTATACTGCTTGTGAAGAAATAGAAACAGGCTTTAGTAATATATCAAGTCACAGCAGTTATGAGCTACCAGGAGAATCCTTTTCTTTCCATCCAGTAGTTCCTAATAGTTACATTGATGCCCATAACAAAACTGGTAATACAGGATATTCAGAAGATCTTTAATAATTATGAATGTGGTGAGTATAATCTAACAAAACAACAGTGGTTGGTTAAATTTAAGAACAATGAGAAAAGTTTGCAAAGAAAGGCATCTGATTATTAAAGAGGCCAACAAGGGTGAGAACATTGTTTTGATGGACCCCTTGATTTTAAACAACTGTATGAAGTATTACAAGATGATCCAACTGCAAGATTTTTTTGTGAAAATAAAACTATGTTATGAATTGGGAATTATCTCTAATTCTCATTTTAAGGCTTTCCAGTTGAATTTTTCTTGTATACCTTTTTTGTCTTCCTAAAATTCTCAAATCCTTGACTAATCCACCTATATGTCCCGCTGTATCTTTGCATGGAACTGAGTTCTCTTTTGGATGAGTATGTATAGCTTTTGTCAAAAATGGGTAACTCATATTAATGATTCTTGTCAATTTTTAGACGAGATCACAGAATTAATTTCAATGGATGGATGTTTTTTGGCTAGTTTTGATGTGCAATCTTTATACAGCAGTATTAAACACAGTTTTGGTCTTCAGGTTATCACTTATTTCTTGCTTGATGGATCAGAGACAGTTAAGATGTATGCCTGTGAGTCTTGGACATTTTGTGACCACTGTAAGATTGTGTGTGTGCTTACCGTGTTGCATGGGAGATAAGCCACTCTAAAATGTTATTTTCCACAAAGCTGCAAGTACTGTTTAAGAACTGAATTTTATTTATACTTTCAGGTTATTTGTCATGTCATGAGCAGCACATTATTGTTCACCTCCCTTGTAAATAAATCCATGGTAAATCATAAAAAGCTAATGGTTAGATGTGTGACCATATTAAACTGAAATTATGCAAACGTGATATGTAAGCTACCATCAAAAACAACAAAAATCATAACCACATCATCAGGAAAAAATCAACAGCATAAAATAGAGATAAACACAATATGAAAAAAAACAGCTGAATGCTTACACAAAACTAAATCTCCCTATAAAGATGGATCATTGCCAGAGCATGGCTGAAAAGTGCACCAACAATGACTTCAGTCAAAAAAAAAGAACTACAGTAATCTCACAATTCCTACCTCACAAAATGCATTCCCCTACCCAACAGAAATCAACTGCACACTATTCTAATCACAATATTGTTCAACTAACTTTAATAGCCATTAAATTGTGCCTTTAAGATACTCTGCAGTCATCAAAAAACACCACAAAAAAAACAAGCAGACATTTTGCATTCTTGATATTCTGCTCCGAGCATACACACACACACACACACACACACACACACACACACACACACACACACACACACACTCACACACACACACACACACACACACACACACACACACACACACACACACACACACACACACACCTGTAAAGAAGAGCCTTTGTAGGGAAAGCAACCCTGTATCCCCTTGAGCCTTTTATTTCCAAATATAGTAACGCAGAGGCAGCACAACTGAAAGGATGATCAGAAATTCCCTTACCCAATGCTGTGATTTCTTACTCTACAACAGTACATTGTTTTGAAAAAGGAACAGGTGATGTAACTTTTATGACAATATGAACTCTGACATAATACAGATCAACAATCTAAATATTTAGTCTGGAGTAAATGTGTTGACTGATTCACTATGTGTACACAGCACAGCACTTGACGCATAAGTACTTGTTATAACACACTGTGAACTGCAGAATCAGAATACAGATAGTTTACTTTACTGACAGGTCATAATGCAAGCACAGTACAAAATGTAGATGGGGGAAAGTGAGTTGGTGTTAGGGCTTGGGATTCACACCTCTCAACATCAGCGCAAGAGATCTGGACAAAGCCTAAAATAATGGGGGGGGGGAGGGCAAAGGCCCAAAAATAGAGACAGAATTTAAATATTGATATTATAAACTTAGAAAGCTTCTAGAACAACAGGATTTGTGTTAGCATGCATTTACTGAAGGACATAAAGTCTGAAACTCAAATATATGTCATTATTTAGTAACTCAAATCCTCCGTGATTTGCCAGAAAAACACAGATTTTATGAGGAACAGACCAAATAATTGAAGCAAAAATCTGGACATTTTGTGAAAATCTGTACAGTTGAGAGGTGTGCTGGGATTGTGATTGTGTCAGTGTTAATGGGTTAGGGTTAGAGTAAGGGTTAGGTAAGGAGATAGCTTTAGTGCTGTACATGTTGTTGCATTTGTGTGTGCCTAAGCATATCACGTGTAGTGACAGTGTTACAGAAAGTTTTTTTTTTATTAAAGCAACATGCAGAATTAGGGTATTATGAATTAGTAAGGTGGTGCAAGTGTTTTGCAACCTTGGGATTGTCATTGTTTTGAATCTCAACCTTGGAAGGTTTTAGATATTTTTGGTGTTAATAATCACTTGATTAAATGAGATGCAATTATTCAAGCTGAGCAACAAAAGTCAAGCAAAAACCTAAGAAAAACTTCACCCACATAAATCAATCTCTTGCAAACCCATTTTCTAAACATTTGAGATGAAACCAAAAAAAATCTAAAGTAAAATAAATAAAACCTCAACCACAACCAGTCAACACATTTAGGGTGACTAATTTCAGTAACACAGAGGGCAACACAATGCAGTGTCATTTGTTTGTAGGGATTTGATTTATGTGAGTGCACTTTTTCTTAGGTTTCTGCATGACCTTTATGGGCTCACTATGAATAATGGCATTAGCAGCAAATCATACGTGGTGCCAGGATCCCTCAGATCATGCAGACACCCAAGTCCTCGAAGAGCAAGCATCAGTATAACTGTCATAGTACATGTGGGTGACAATGGCTTGAGATGTACCTCCCTGGACTATATGAAGAGAGACATAGTGGAGATCTCAGACTATGTTTCCTAGGCAGGTATGAGCTAAGCAATGAGCAGCATTCTACCTTCCCAAATATTATGCTGAAATAAAAACAAAAAATAATCAACCCCAACAATTGGCTTTGCTTTTGGTATCATTCTAAGGAGGTACAATATTTGTCAGTGTGGGTGGACATGATCGACAGACCATGCTGCGTCACCAGGGATGATCTGTACCTGTCCCCTCTGGGTTTTTGAATATTGGCTAAAGTGTTCTCCATCCCCACAATGCCTTTTTTAGGCGTGGTGAATCAGATGTATCTAATATAACTGTATAAGCAAAGGGTAATAAGAAGGTGTTATTGATCGATGGTAGGATTCTAAACTAAAAACACCATTCCCTGCAAGCCTTCCTCACTTTGGAGGACTCAAACATATGTGTATAGTGGCTGAGCCATAGTTTAAATCAGTGGAGAGTACTCTGTATGTACTGGTCTATATAATGACTTCCACAAATTTAGGCCAACTACTTCTATAGAAGAAAGAAATGTGGGTGGTGCCTTGATGATTATATGGAAGAGACTTACAACAAGACTGGTCAAACAGCATGATGCATTAGAAATTCTCCATGTCCAACTCACTACATGTAAAGTTCCTTATCACTTTATAGCCAGTTATATTACTTCCACTGTGACCAAAGACAGACCTAACACCTAGTACAAGAACTGGAGTCACTCATCATTAAAATCAATACCATTTTCCTGGGTGACTAACTATTCAGCTATAGACAAAGTGTACACCATCACTAGTGCACAAGCATGGGGATTTCTGGACTTCGTTAATATAAATATCCTGGAACAATAAGTGACAGTACCCACCTTGGGAAACATCATCCTTGACCTTATGCTTGCTAATATGGGTGAGTTTTGTTCTACCCCTTACATATCATCATTGCTCTTTAAGGTCCAACAATAAAACTGTTTCTCTTGAAATAAAACTGAAATATGAGATCCTAGCAGACTTTAGAATCTTTAGAAATGTCTTCAAGGCAACCTTTCCACTTCTAAGCAATACCCTGTAAAGTGTCAAATCCCCCCAAACCCAGAAAACTCTGGTGAGTATATGGAATAGTACACCACTAACACATACTGGCATGTCAACAACAGCACAGATGTAGGTGCACCTTGTAAAAACAAGCATAGGGCTAACCCTAAAAACAAACCTCCTTGGTGGAAACACAACATTAACAGGTTTTGCAATAAAAAGAACAGAATTCTAGCCAAAAATCAGAAGAGTAACTCACAGCAAGCTGCAGTGGATATAAAAAGTTTACACACCCCTGTTAAAATGCCAAGTTTTTGTGATATAAAAAAATGAGGCCACAATAAATCATTTCAAAACTTTTCCCACCTTTAATATGACCTATAACCTGTACAATTCAATTGAAAAACAAACAAATCTGTTGGGGGGGGATATAAAAAATAAAAAACGTACAATGCGCTGGTTGCATAAGAGTGCACACCCTTAAGCTAATACTTTGTTGAAGCATCTTTTGATTTAATTACAACATTCAGTCTTCTTGTGTAGGCATCTATCAGCATGGCACATCTTGACTTGGCAATATTTGCCCACTCTTCCTTGCAAAAGCGCTCCAAATCTGTCAGATTGTGAGGGCATCTCTTGTGCACAGCCCTCTTCAGGTCACCCCACAGATTTTCTATTGGATTTAGATCTGGGATCTGGCTGGGCCATTCCAAAACTTTAATTTTCTTCTGGTGAAGACATTCTTTTGTTGCTTTGGATGTATGCTTGGGGTTAGTGTCGTGCTGAAAAGTGAAATTCCTCTTCATCTTCAGCTTTCAAGCAAATGCCTGAAGGTTTTGGGTAAAAGTGATTGGTATTTGAAACTGTTCATAATTCCCTCCACCTTGACTAAAGCCCGAGTTCCAGCTGTAGAAAAGCAACCCTAAAAGCATGATACTGCCACCAAAAATGCAAAAATCAGTCCATGGGAGACCGCAACCACACAGTTTATTGTATTAATGTCAGTAAAATACAAATACAATGTTTTCGTCAGCATAGATCGTTGACTTCTTCAGATACATAAGTGGGTTGTCCTAACCAATCATTTATACTGTGCTGCAATCAATTAAAATCTTTGTTTAAATAAAATTTAAAGGAATAAAACCAAATTCACTGTTCAAGTGCTATTAAATTAGTATCCATTTAAAAATATATGAATAATACATTTAAAATGTAAAGACTTAATATATACAACCACCTTAAGCACCAATAATAATATAAAAAGCTTATATAAAAAAATAATAAAATTTATATTGAATATAATTACAGACCCTTAATGTTTGTTAAAGAAAAACAGTTTCACAGCATACCAGCTTTCAGTTTTAGCAATGGTGCAATAGATATAGTATAATTCAAGCCAGGTATTTTGTTTGCTTCTAGGAGAATTTGCCAATAGGTTTCCCTGTGCTCTAATCTGATCTCCCAGGGACCCCCTCTGTTGTTTCGGTGCATAATCTCTAATACAAAAAATTCAAACCTGGCCTGATGGCATGTCAAGGTATGCCGAAACAGGGCATTATTAGGATTTTGTTTCTGTACTTCATATGAATGTTCATATATCCTTCTCTTCAGATGTCTTTCGGTTTTGCTGACATAAAACTCTTGACATTTTTGACAAGTGGCTATATATATCAGCCCTTGACTATTGCAGTTGGAATAAGTTGATGCCCTTATCCATCTATTTCTAGCTGCAATGTATATTTTATCAGTATGTGATATATATTTACATTGTGAACAGGCTCCACACCTATAAGTACCTTTACGTTGATTTGAAAATCCATTGACACAGGGTTCATATTCCAATATATTCTTAATATTGTTCCCTTTATGGTACACAGTTCTTACTGTTTTTCCTTTTAGGTTGCTAAGATCAGTAATGTCCCGGAAACTTTCGCATTCTTTTTCTATTATTTTCCTAATAATACCAGAGTTGGCACTATATTCAGTGACAAACACTTTATTAAACCCATTTGTAAAATCATGTTGCCCACCTGCTCTTGTAGATTTTTCTACCTTGCCTGTGCCCAAAATAGGTTTACATTTGGTATTCCTACCATCCATAACCTCCTTATGGATACTTGAAATAAATTCCTCAGGGTATCCTCTCTCCTGAAACATCCTCGTAAGTTTTGAACATTCTTGTTTGTAATCCAAGTCATCAGAAGTCATGCGTGATGCCCTTACAAATTGGCCTTTGACTATGCCCTTCTTTTGATGTCTTGGATGAGAACTATTGTAATGGATGTAACTACTGGAGAAAGTAGGTTTCTTGTAGATGGTAGATTTGAAACCAGTATGCCGCACACTCAAAGATACATCCAAATAATTAACCTGCTGGGTATTAACCTGGCATGTAAAGATCAAAAAATCTGTGGTGGAATTTAAATATTTTATAAATTCCTCTATTGAACTTGTCATACCTGTCCAAAAAATACAGATATCATCCAGAAATCTGGAATAAAATATCCAATTTTTATTGTATTCGCTGTTTAATATATACTTCTTTTCCCATACTGACAAAATTATGTCAGCATAGGTTGGGGCACAGTTAGCACCCATAGCCACCCCTGATATCTGTTTAAAATATTCCCCAGAAAAATATATGAAATTATTGTGCAATACTAAATCCGCTATTTCCATAGCAAGAAAGATGTCGTTATCACTGGCCCGTGGGTTGTCTCTCATAGCTTCTTCTAACCAGTGTAGTCCCTTCTCATGCGGTATGACAGAAAAAAGGTCGACCACATCTATGGTAAGAAATTGCAAATTAGGAACACTGAAATCGGGAATGATTTTACCCAAAAATTCCCAGGAGTCCTTAAGCAAATGCTGCTCCTTGCTCCACAATTGTTTAAGCTTCCAATCCAGGAACTTAGATAAAGGGGATATCTTGGATCCCTGGGCAGAGTCAATAGGCCTCAATGGTGGATTCTTGATATCTTTGTGTATTTTTGGTACTCCGAATATTGTAGGTACTCTGGGATTCTCATTTTCAAGATATGTATATGTACTGAAGTCTATTACCCCTTGATCAAATAAGTCCTTAATGGATAGATCTATTTTTTGTATGAAATATTAATCTCATTAATTGATACTGGTCTATAACGTGTGCCATCATATAAGATGGCATACATTTTACCTTCATACAGTATTTTATCCATAAGGACTATGCCACCCCCTTTGTCTGGTTCCATGACCCTGATATTGGGGTTGTGGCCTAATTCAAGGAGTAAATCATGTTCAGCTGTTCTTAGATTCAGTACAAATCTATTGTATCTATTTATATTTCTGATTTGTTTCTCAATTCTAGTTTCAAGATTTCTCAACTGGGGATGTATAGGCGGATTAAAAGTACTGGACCTGGTAGGGGTGGAGGTGTCTACATGGTGGGTTTCAGATCCAAAAGGGTCAAGTTTAGCTTTCTAATAAAGATTTTTAGGTCCATAATAACTTTAGTAATATTACTATTACGTTGAGGGACATATTTAAAGCCCTTGGTAAATAGGCTAAAAAATGTATCCGTGACCAAAAAAATCACTAATTATATATGTGAAAACCTGCCCGACTAATGACTTGAAAATTATCTCCCTCATAGTCTGTAACTATAGGGGGTACAGTGTTTACCATTTCTGGTTCCTGTTCCTGTTGAACCCCCCTCCTCCCCTGTAGGGGTAATGTCCCTGGTAAAAATGGTTAGAATCTTGGTTGTTACATTGATTGAGAATCCTCTCGGACCGCCTTGGGAGAGGTTCTTCTACCTCATGATTATCACTAATCCTATCACCCCCCTCCCCAGGGTTGTCCACATCAAAAACTGAGCCCCCAAAATTGGGGGTAATAGTATCATGACCATCAGTGTAATAACCAGAGCATGTAGGAGGGGGTGCTGGATATTGCAAGCCTTCCTGGTATTCTTTGATTTCCCTATTTAACTTTTTATATTTTCTATTAAGGATTTCTTGACATTTTTTGTCAGCCTGCACCCTGATGTCATAGTATTTCTTCTTTTCCTGTTCTGCAGTAAACAATAAATCGTTAACCACAATGTTTTTGTATCTCTCTATATCACAATGAAGTTTGCAAATTTCTTTTTCGTTTTTATTTATAATGGCTTGGACTATTTCCAAACCACAATTATCAAAGGCTCTCACAAGATCTTTATGAAAGTCACTGCCAGCAATAACATTGTTAGGGTATTTAAATATCCTTAGTCCCTTGGGCACTATTCGTTTCTTAAGACATTCATGCAGGTACATGTTTTGTACCTGTAGAGAACTATTTGCAGTGCCTCTATAGTGTCTGAATATGTAGCGTTGTTGTCAGCAGTTGTTGAGCCCCTTCCAATGTTGTCAAAATTCGGTTTGAACTGAAGCCATTCCTGGAATGTCGACTGAGGCAATGTGTTGTTAATATTTTCCTTCAGTGAAGAGTTGTCCCTAGAAACGCTGTTGGAACATAAAACATGAGGGGTATGAAAAAAAGTTAGCTGAAGAATCAGAATGGATTCCACCGTCTGGTATTCGGACCGTACCATTGTTGTTCTGTACTGAAGGTGGATCTCTGCTCCTGGTAGATTCCTGTTGAGAAAAAACACTATATCCAGAAACAAAGCACTTGAGCCCTTGGCTCAAAGGCATTAATATTTCTATCAGTTGAGTCAACTGTCCTGCCAATTTGTGAATTTCGCCAACTTCAGACCGAAAAGTTTGGTCTGATAATTCTGTGGATTTGGTCTCCCCTCCACGAGTCTCCATATTACCAAACCAAACAAAACAGAGGCTCTACTGATATGTAAATCCACCAAAAATGCAAAAATCAGTCCGTGGGAGACCGCAACCACACAGTTTATTGTATTAACGTCAGTAAAATACAAATACAACGTTTTCGTCAGCATAGATCGTTGACTTCTTCAGATACATAAGTGGGTTGCCCTAACCAAACATTTATACTGTGCTGCAATCAATTAAAATCTTTCAGATTGTGAGGGCATCTCTTGTGCACAGCCCTCTTCAGATCACTCCACAGATTTTCTATTGGATTTAGATCTGGGATCTGGCTGGGCCATTCCAAAACTTTAATTTTCTTCTGGTGAAGACATTCTTTTGTTGATTTGGATGTATGCTTGGGGTTATTGTCGTGCTGAAAAGTGAAATTCCTTTCCATCTTCAGCTTTCAAGCAGATGCCTGAAGGTTTTGGGTGAAAAGTGATTGGTATTTGAAACTGTTCATAATTCCCTCCACCTTGACTAAAGCCCGAGTTCCAGCTGTAGAAAAGCAACCCTAAAGGCATGATACTGCCACCACCATGCTTCACTATGGTGATGGTGTTCTTTTGGTGATGCAAAGTGTTGTTTTGGCATCAAACGTACCTTTTGGAATTGTGGCCAAAAAGTTCAACCTTGGTCTCATCAGACCATAACACATTTTCCCACATGCTTTTGGGAGTCTTGGTGTATTATTTTGCAAATTTTAGCCCGGCCTGGATGTTTTTCTGTGTAAGAAAAGGCTTCCGTCTTGCAACCCTACCCCATAGGCCAGACTTATGGAGAATACGGGCGATTATTGTCGCATGTAGTACACAACCAGTAATTGTCAGAAATTCCTACAGCTCCTTCAGTGTTGTAGGTCTCTTGGCAGCCTCCTTGACCAGTTTTTATCTTGTCTTTTCATCAATTTTGAAGGGACGTCCAGATCTTTGCAAAGTCACTGTTGTCCCATATTTCCTCTACTTTTTGATGACTGTCTTCACTGTGTTCCATGGTATATCCAATGCTGTGGAAATTTTTTTGTACCCTTCTCTTGACTGATACCTTTCAACAGTGAGATCCCTTTGATGCTTTGTAAGCTCTCTGCGAACCATGGCTTTTGCTGTAGAAGGTAACTGAGTAAATGTCATGAAAATCATACTAGGACAGCTGAACTTTAGTTGGGGTTAATTTAATTGATGGCAAGTGTGTACTCAAGAAGACTGAATGCTGTAATTAAAATCAAAAGGTGCTTTAACAAAGTATTAGTTTAAGTGTGTGCACACTTATGCAACCAGCTTATTTTACATTTTTTATTTTTTATATTTTTTTCTCTAACAGATTTGTTTGTTTTTCAATTGAATTGTATAGGTTATAGGTCACATTAAAGGTGGGAAAAGTTTTGAAATTATTTATTGTGGTCTCATTTTTTTATATCACAAAAACCTGGCATTTTCACAGGGGTGTGTAAACTTTTTATATCCACTGTATATCTCCCATCATTAAAATACACAACTCAGGAATTTAATTAAAACCACCAAAGCCAAGTTTGAGTTAAAAATAGCTACACAAGCAAAGGACAACCATAATGTCATGTTTACCTATACAGACAACCTAAAGAGCTCTACTCATCAGTGTGCTGAGCTGATTGTAAACACCACCATGTATACCAAAGCTGAAGACATCGTAAACCTATTAGCTGATGAATTCACTTCCAACCTTACTCCTCTTTCAGCCCTGTTATCTCAAGTATGGAGTCCTGAAACTGCTGTTAAAGACCAGGCATACTGCATCAATGGGCCCTGGAGATGTCCCAGGATATGTCTTAAATAGCATGAAACATAATTCATCTATGCTTCTAATAACACTGTTCAACCTCAGGCTCCTCACAGGATTTGTGCCAAGTGAATGGAGCATATAAGCCCTCATATCCCTGCATAAGGGATGGCAGTCCACTTGCCTGTTTAATTACTGACCCCTAAGTCTGACTAGCCTCATTTGAAAGGCATGGAAAGACTAATTATGGAATTACTCAATAAGGACATGGGGAACCTCCAAACAATTGTCCCATCCCATTTTGAGTTAGTCAGAGGCGGGTCTTTCTTACTCAACCTAGCTGACTTCTCTAAAAAGGTTATCAAAGCTGTGGAAAAAGGCAGCATGGTACACACCATCTAGCTAGACCTGGCCAAAGCTTTTGACACAATACCTTACTCAGGTACAGTGAAGTATTCTCAACTAGGAATAAACCCCCATGTCGCCTGCTGGCTCACAGATAGGACTTAGGAGGTCAAGACTGGTGAACCTACCTCCACAAAAAGACCAGGCACCAGTGGAGTCCCGCAGGGCTCTGTGCTGGGACCTCTCCTATTTGGCATCTATTTTTCTGAAGTAAAGGAAAACATGAGGAGTCTTGCTGACAAAGTTTGCTGATGATTACAAGCAAGGAACACTTAGTGAATCACCAAATGATTCAGCCATTCTGCAGAAAAGACTATCACAAACAAATAACTAGTGTCAGAACCATGGACTAAAACCAAATGCCAAAAATTGCATTATTGTATTCTTTGGGAAATCAACTACTCCAGAAATTTACCACACTGACAATTTGCTCCTAACAGTCAACCATATAGTTCAGGATTTGGGAACATATGTGGACAGTGATCCAACATTTGACCAACATGTTTCCAGTATGGTAAGGAAGTCCTTCTTCATTGCACAGCTTATAAAGAAAGGGATAGCTTCCCGGTCATTGTCTCACTTTACTATGCTCTCATTTGGCCAGTCACTGAGCATAATGTCCCCTTTGGCATGTATCTTGGTCAAGCATATACACAACTTGAACACTGACAGAGGTTCTTCACAAAGAATACAGGGCTAAAACATATTTCCTACATAGACCATCTCAAGGCACTATCACATTTGGTATCCAACAGATTGCTTCGAGATGACCTGTGTCTGGCTTTTAAGGTATCCTCTAACTCAATAATGATGGAACTACTATTCATCCACAAGTCAAATTTATTTATTTTTATTTAATATTTGTTTACCATGAAAGTCCAACTTGGAACGAGCCAATTTTCAGTGGCAGCCTGGGGAGAAATGCTACAGACACATGTCTTTGAAATGTGGGAGGAAACCAGAGCACCTGGTGGAAACCCACACAAATACAGGGAGGACATACAGACTACACACAGAAGGCACCTCAGCGAGAATTGAACATGAAAACCTCTTGCTGTGAGGTGACAATGCTAACCACTATGCCAGTGTGCCATGCAAATGGTATCAGAAATACTCATTCTGGGTACCTAAACCTCTACTGCAACTTCAGCAGAATGGTTTGGAAAGACAGGTGCATCTCTGAGTTTATGACTTCTCTGGAACAGACTCTCCATCCATGTAAAGCAAAAGTTTATCCTTGTCCTTATTCAAGCAAAACATGGATGTATGGATGACAGTGAGGAAGTTTGTCCCCTGTACTATTTATGGAAAGAGGCAGCACCTAAATGCTCTTTTCCTACAACATGGCCTTTATAAATACTCAGTGCACTCTTGAAGTAAGCAGTATCTTACTCTGAACTAATCACTCTCCTACTGATAGAATATAATTAAGGGCCTGGAATTGGATAAGGTTAATTTGTGATAATGGGTTGGCTGAAAATGCCCTAGAAGGGCAGTAACCTTAGTATTTATCTATGGACCTATAAAGTTAAAAAATGCACTAAATACCATTAAGCTAGCCAAATTGCATAACTAAAGTATAACCCAAATAGATATTAACACAACAGTTACTATAGTATTACAGAAATCCCACAAAACTAGATAAATAATCTAAAATATTTAAAAAAACATCAGAACTAGATTAAAAAAATGAGATAGTCCATTGTGTGCAGTATATGTAAAGCCCTATTGAAAAGGTAATGTAAGTATTTACTGTATTTCAATGAAATAAATGGGAAACAGTAACGCAGTCTATAAAATACATTAAAAATTGCAAATGGAAAAATGTAGGGTCTGCATTGAGTGATAAATGACTTATCTTCCGTAATAAGACTAGGGAACTGACTTCAAGACCATTAGTACCAAAACTTATTCCTTAAATATACTATACAAGACATTTAATTTCCTAAACACCAGACTTCCACATAGATCTACATAATGAATATATGGGACCTTAAAGTTAGAAGCAAAATACTGTCAATAAACATTCATGATGCAAACAAGGGTGGCGATGGGGAAGATGTTCAAAAACAAGTAGTGTACTGCCTTCTGGCAACATACGAGGTGAGTGGTGACACACATGGAGGTGAGTGATTAAGACAGATGCCTACCTCAATTACTCCTGAAACTAACAAACACAGTATGTGAGAGATGTAATTACACTATTAAAACTGAGACATGACTCTCACATACTGACAAATCAAACAACAAACAGGTTGTCAGCACATGCACATCATTTTCTTCACTAAATAAGGTCTCGATACAAGCCCAGATATGCAGAAGTGCTCACAAGTAACTTACCAAAACCTCAGTATGCTGCCCTCAGAAACCACATTCAAACAAACCAAGTCAACACCAACCACTACACAGTGTCTCCACAAGCAAACCCTTAAGGTTTAACATCACACATTCAACCATCATCGTCATAGGAGACTCCCTCTTGAGACACAAGGATGCCCCCCCCCCCCAATCAGGTTGGATAAAGAGAGGGTTACAGACAGTTACCAGGATACACCAGATCATGCAGCCACTCAGGACACTCAACCACAAGTATCAGTATGACTCAGTCATAGTCCATGGGTGTGAATGACCTGAGACATGCCTCCCTGGACTATATGAAGATAGACATGATAGACCTCTCTGAATACGTGTTGCAGACAGGTATGAGCCTTGCATTGAGCAGCATTTTACCCTCACCAAGAATACCACAATACAAACAGAAAATTATTGACTTCAATAATTGGCTTAGCTAGTGGTGTCATTTCAAGGGGATCCAGTATTTGCCTGAAACGACATGACTGAGAGACCACATTGCTTTGCCAGAGACGGTCTCTGCCTGTCACTGCTAAGCTTTTGAATACTGATCAAGGCATTAGCCATTTCCATAGCGCCTTTTTAGGTACTGCCAAGCCAACAGACCTACCAAAGTAATAAATTCTTCTAATGCCAAGCTGAATGTACTACTGCTCAATGCTAGGAGTCTTAAGAAACTGCACTCCCTGGAAGCTCTCTTCACCCTGGAGAATGTTGATGTCTGTGCAGTTAGAGACTTCTTTTTAAGGCTGCAGAAAGCACCCCAGTACTGCATGGCTACAATGTCCATCACACATTCTGTCCACCCTCTGAAAAGGAAAAAAAGAGGAGGTGTCTCCATTTCCCAAAAAAAAAAAAAAATTCACACTTCTAGATTGGTCAAGCAGGATGACTTGCTTGAGCTGACCACAAGTATAGACCATGTGAACTACTCCACATACCTTTAGTTACTAGAATCATATACCATTCAGCCCAACTTTCTACTCATGGGCGATTTTAACTACCCCTCCATAAACTAGGAAACATACATGACCATTAACATGCAGACTCACAGTTCCTTGACTTTGTCAATGTAAATTAAATGAAACAGCTGGTCTACATACCAATAGGGGCTCAAATATCCTTGACACAGTACTCACAAACATGTGTGGGCATTGCACCCACCCCCCCCAGCGTAATGTCCTCATTGGTGAGATCGGATTCTAAATCTTTCTCCTTTGAAATAAGTGTAATGGTAGAAACCCCCATCAAACCCTAAAGAATTTTTTTAAGGCAAATTACCTTCTATTAAGTGATTGCATGGGTAATTTTAAAGCTCCCCACTAACTCTGAAAACATGTAGGCCTATGCAGAAGTATACACATATGCCCTCTATGACCACTTAAACTACATAGAAATGGCAGTACCTGACTGAACTAAACCCAGGTCTAGCCAGAAAAACAATTCACCCTGGTGGACACCCTGGCATGAATAGACTGTACAACAGAAGAAAGAAATTTCTGTCTAGAAGTGGAACAGTGCACATCGGAGGAAAAAAAATCCCTTGTTAACCTCAACAGGCAAATCAGGGAACTAGTCAAGTGTTTAAAAGCTAAATACGAGACTAAAATAGCCTTCATAGCAAAGAATAACAACAAAGCATTTTTTAGTTATGTCCAAAATCTTAAAGGAAACTTTCAACAATGTGTTAAGCTGGCTGTAGATGGCACTGCCTATACTCAGCCAGAATAAACAGAAAACCTGCTGGATGATAATTCAACTCAAATTTCACCCACTCATCACCTCTGGTCATTCCCCATGAAATATCCCCTTACCATTGCTTTGCCTGTTATCACAAAAGCACAGGTCACCACTGTGCCCTCTAAAGCTAGAAACATGACATCAATAGGCCTTGATGGAATCCCAGGGTGCCTACTAAATAGCTTGAAACATGACCTAGCAGACTCACTCAGATCTGTATTCAACCACAGTCTTCAGACAATCTTTGCCCCAGTAAAATGGAGGACAGCAACAGTCATTCCTCTGAACAAGGGGGACCATCAATGGACCCAGGAAATTACCCACCCATAACTCTGACTAGCCTTATATGCAAGGCTATGGAAAGGGTAATCATGGACCTGATTAACAATGACATAAGAAATCCCTAAACTCTAGACCAAACCCAGTTTGGCTTTGTCAAGGGCAAGTTCTGCCTGCTCAGTCTGGTGGACTTCTTTGAGAAGGTCACCAAGGCCACGATTGAGGGTAAGACAGTGCATACTACCTACTGTGACCTGGCCAAGGCATTTGGCACAATGCTCCATTCTGGTATTAAACTCAGAAAATTGAGCATAAACCTGTATATCACCAGATTGATAGCCAAATGACTCATGGATAGGACACATAATGCTAAAGTGGGGAATCCACATCCAGCAAGAGGCCAGTCACAAGTGGAGAACCACAGGACTCAATGTTGGCATCCCTCCTGTTTGAGATATACTTTTCAAATGTCAAGGAAAATTTAGATTGGCCTTTGGGTGACCAAGTATGCTGATGATTGTAAATTGGGGTAAATCACTGACTCCCCAAATGATGTTGATATCCTACATAATGGTCTGACACAGACTAATGACTGGTGTCAGAGCCATGTTCTCAAAATAAATGTGCCAAGCGCATAATAAAACTCTTTAGGAAATCAAAATACCCCTGCAAATGACAACACTGCAAACCCCCCAAGAGTGGACCCAGTGATGAGAGATCTGGGTACTCAGATACATAGTAATCTAAACTTGTCCACAGTGGTGAGGAAATCCTTCTATGTGGCTCAGCTTATAAGTATGGGCATGGCATCCAGATCTAAGGATGTCATAATACCACTGTACTTGGCCTTTATCAGACCAATAATCGAGTACAATGCACCCTTTGGCATGTACCTCACAAGGCACCTGCGACAGTTGGAGCATTCTCAGAGAGTTACCATCAAAAAAATACAGGGTATAACCAACATGTCATATGCAGATCAATTAAAAGACCTATCACTGTATTTAGTTTCCTACCAATTACTGAGGGATGATTTGTGCATGAGCCACAAGGCATTCTCTGACCCAGCCCTGATGGAAATATTGCATATGTGCAAAACTAATTGCATGAGGGTTACCCACTCCAAAGATGTAAACCTGATCTCTGTCATGAATAGATCATGCTGGAGAGAGAGATATGTGTGTTCTACAGATTGTGCCTCCTCTGGAATATTCTTGTGAATCAAAGCCCTTCCCTGACCATCTTCAAGTACAATCTGGACCAGTGGATGGGAAATTGCAAATTCACCCCTGGGGTGGCTCCCATGTCCCTTATGGACAGAGGCAGTCTATAAAAATTGTCAAAACTCCACTTCCCGACCCCTGTTATCTTTATCCTAGGGATAGAAATTTGGGTAAAAGCTGGGTAAAACTAGCTAGGCTTTTAAGGGCTCTTGAGCTGTTATCCTAGTAATTGCCTATGAACCTATAAACCTATGAACTCTAGCAAGAAAAATAGTACAGTATGCATTGAATAATATACAAATTGCAGTACAAGCAAATTGGTGTCAACATGACTGAGATATATTTTTATTACCACCATGTGGACAGATATAACAGCAAATAGACTGGGGCCATCCTGAGATGGGATTAAAGAGAATGTGAGGAGTTCCTATCCCAGCTGTCAGGATTTGTGTATGTTAACCTTACTTGCTTCAGGGGTCTATTAACATCCAACTGAGGATACTCTAGAAGTTCTGCAAGCATCAGCCTTTTGAATCTTAAACAAGGTCCTAGATATGCTAATGAATATGGAGAAGCATATTTTGTTTCCACAGACAGCAAAGGATTGAATTGACACTATATAGCATTCTATAACATTGCCCATTTCCTTGAGTTCTTGGGGGTCATTGATTGCACACATATTGCCAACAAGGCCCCACCTACTCCACATGGTGATACATCAAAGCATAAGACTTTCAACTTCATCAACTGCCAGCTAGTATGTACTGCATATGAAATTACATACAAATATAAAATGCATTTGTGCATTGTACATTTGGATATAATTTCATGTACAGTGCACTCAAAATTATATAGAAATATACAATATATCTGTGTACTATCCAGTCCATTCCTATTATTTCCACATCTGGAGCACATGCGACCTATACTAGCCTTTCCTGGGGGAAGTGGGACTTTCCACAGGATCATCTGGTTAGCAGGTACAAACACTGCCAAACTTAGAGGACATATAGCCTGGCCATGCTATTACTTACGCTAATTGTGATACCTGGTAGCCTGATGTGGCCATACTAGGGTATGTTGGTACTGTAGGGGGTTACTGGACAAACAGCTGTCATTTTCCCCTACACTACTGACCATGTGCATTGTGCTGCCATAGATGGAAACTTTACTAATGTTTTGACAGTCTGAGTCATGTGGTGTCCATGATATGAGGCATTGTGCCTCAGCTGTCATTTTCTCTCTAGGATTTGACAGGGCAAGTAGACATGATTTCAGCAGGCTTAGAATGTGGCAGGGCTCCTGCATGGTGAAATCTTTTTGCCCCTTATGATGGTGCAAATGCAATTCATATCCCCTAGGTGTTGTGTTATCCTCAGTCATATAAAAGGTGCTCCATAGCTATTATTATATATTGCACAGCTGACTGTAGTTTGTCCTTCCAAGCCTGTCTTAATTAAGTGGACTGCATCACACTGACAACTATATATGTCCTTCCATTTCACTGTTGCATATTCCTTACACGAGGGATTCCCTGTCAAGGGCTGCCTGACTGCAGCTAGTATACCAAAGCCTTTAGGTTGCTAAGGATATGCTGTATATCACATGTATACTTCCCGCATACAGCATATGGCATAAAGCTGATGCCCAGACCATCCACAGAAATTCTTTGCTGCCAGTTTGAACACCATCTTAGATCATCAGTCTGAAGGCTCACTTTGTTTGCTGGTTCTCCAAGCCATTTTTCAGATAAGTGCCCCATAAGGGCTTTTTGCTGTTATCTGTTTGCTTTGTTGCTTGTGGAGTTCATGTCATCCAGGAAGGGTAAATGCTAGTGTAGGAGACAGATTCCTCATAAAGATCATCATGAGCAGTGCTTATTTTGTCTCAGTGCTTCCCATGACCATATGTCTTATTCTATTTGTCAGGCTATCGTCCTGAAGACTCTGCATAGTTGGCTATCCTCTTTGGCCATCTATTTGGCAAACCACTGTCTTAAACTTTTGGCCATCCGTGAAGAAAAAGACCAAGAAAGCTAGGTCTGATTCTTCGGCTGTGCCACCTTTGCCGGATGTCTTTCTCAAGGCTATTGAAAGCCTGGAGGTTCATCCAGCCCTTTTGTTAGATTCCTCTGCAATGACCCCTTTGGAGGCCAGTATGGATCAGACATCTTGCACATCACTGGAGGCCATACAGGAGTCTGCTATGGATGTTGAAGGGGAACTGTGGCTGATTATTACTGAAGGGCCTAGGGGTGTTCCTCAGGTTTTGGTTAGGGAGGAGGCACAGAATAACATTATAGAGTGCCATTTGCAGTCTGAACCTTTTATGTTTCACAAGGATGACATCCCCTTAAAGGAGAAACAAAAAATGTTTCTCCACCTCTGAAAGACCCTTACAGTGACTGTCAGAGTTTCACTCAGGGTTTGTTCAATGCCCTTATGGCCTTGAAGCCTCCTCAATGAGTTTCTGTTCCAGCTCCCCCTTGGTATTCTACTCCTCTTAAGATGCTTAGACAATGAGATTCCTCTGAGGAGGAGGATGATTCAGATGAGGAAGCTGTTGCTTATTCTTCTCAGATTCCTTCTCCATGCTATGGAATAGACTTCCCATACATGTCAAGCCGAGCACCTCACTGGCCCTCTTCAAGAGAAATCTTGATGAGTGGATGGGAAATAGAAAATTTACCCTGGGGATCACTCCAGTGGCTCTCCTCGACAGAGGCACTAGGAACTAAGGTCGGGTGGCACTATGCCAGGGTAATCGTATGGGCTAGGCTTGTAAAGGCTCCAGGGCCATTAGCCTAGTACATACCTATGAATCTATGAACCTATTAGATTATGATTCTGAGGAAGAGGCATCCACTAGCCCGGACACTCCTTTTGAGGAGATTTCCTTTAAGAACACAATTTACAGAATGATGGAATTGTTAATGGGATTGCACACAAGTCTGTGAGGTCCAGAAAAGGTATTATGAGCTTCTGCAGATGGACTCCCACTGGACCTGCTGTTCCTACTGTTTTGGATGCCTTGTTGGATGCCTTCTCTAATGTGTCTCAGGCTCCTGATTCCCAGCCTCCTACCACCCAAAAAACTTACAGGTTTTATAAAGTACCTGATGATTGCACATTTCTCTATAGGTGTCCCTCTGCTGACCCTTCTGTGGTGTCTGTGGCATCCGACAAACCATCTAAGCTGCTGCCTTCTATAAAGTTGCTTCCTTCTGATAAGGACAGCAGAGCTATGGAAAGACTAGGTAAGAAGGTATATACCTCTGTTACCCTTACTTTTAGGGCTGCCAGTTATCAGACCCATATGACTAGATATATTTTGGCTCCTCTTTCTCAGACCTGTCAGGTTACTTCTGATCTTCCTGATTCTAAAGGGGAAGACTTCTGCCCTCTCCTTGTTGGGGAATTCCTCCCAGGTAGCTCATCATTGTATTAAGTACAGCTATGATGCAGTAGATGCTTCTTCTAGAGCTGCTGCTTTTGGTTCTGTGATGTGGGGATATTCCTATCTTCAGCTTCATCTTTTGCCTTATGATTTTAAGGCTAAGTTGATGGATGCTCCTCTGGATAATAAGAATTTGTTTGGTGCTGCTGCTGATGATTTAAGTCTCCGCAGGAAAAGGATAAGACGTTGAAGGAGATGAAACATATCTTTGTTTCTCCTGTGCCTAAATTCCAAAGGAATTACCCTAATAAGCTGGCCTTTATATGTAGACAGTCTCACCTTCCTCCTCCCAAAGGTAAAAAGGGTCGTAAAAGGGCTCTTCCTGCTAAAGCTTACCAGATACGTCTACACAGAAATCTCCTTTTCCTGAAAAATCAGGTACTATCTAACTATTCTGTTCTTCTCAGCCACATTCCTCTTTCGCTTTGTCTTCCCTGTCCTTCCAGACTGGTAAGATAATACTTAAGACTCTTGGGTTCTGTCCATCATTTGCCTAGGGTATTATATGATCTGGATATCTCTTCCACCTTTCATGGGCATTCCTCATCCCCCATGGGAACAATTGCCACTCTTTCCAGGGATGTTTCAGGGTCTTTTGACTCAAGGAACTATTCAGAGGTTCCTGCTTCGCAAAGGGGGGGAAGTATTTTATTCCAGAATGTTTTGGTCCCCAGGAAAGAAGGCACTTGTAGACCTATTCTGGATCTCTCTCACCTGAACACCTTTCTGAAGGTTCCCAACTTTCGGATGTTGCCCCTTCAGACCTTGTTCCCTCTGCTGCATCCTAAGGCTTTTCTGGCTTCTTTGGACCCCAAAGATGATTATCTTCCAATCCTTATTCTTCTCATTTTCAGGAACAGTTTGCATTTCTCTGTGCTTCCTGGCAATTTCAGTACTTTGCTTTGCCATTTGGCTTTTCTACTGCCCTAAGGGTATTCACCAAATGTCTCATTCCTGTTATTGTTTTCTGCAGGCTAAGAGGGATACAGGCTTTTCCCTACCTAGATGATCTACTATTTCAAGCCTCCTCTCCAGAGAGTCTTTTGCAGCATCTTCACTTTGCCAGCTCTCTCTTGCAAAGCCTGGGGTTCACTGTAAATTTCCAAAATTCTTTTATGACTCCTTCACAGGGTCATGATTTTCTGGGGTGCAGGATCCAGACTTTCTATGCTGGCACCCCTGTCTCCTCCCAAAGCCTTGACTTTCACTACTTTCTTTCAGTCCCTTCTTCCTCTGGCATCAGTAACAGCCAGGGAGTATCTGAGAGCTCTGGGTTTTATGGCCTGTACCATTACCATGCTCTCTCAAGCCAAATTTCACATAAGAAAACTTCAGTGGTTTCTAAAGTTAGTTTGGCTTCAGCATTCTAATCCCTTCAACTTTCTAGTTCCTCCTCTTCCATGCCTCAAGCTGTAATTTCAGTGGTGGATTCAGCAGTTAATACTCAATCCAGGGCTCCCTTTTCAGCCCCCTCTTTCTTCCCAGGAGGTATTCACAGATGCTTCAGATGTGGGATGCGTAGCATCCTTTGGCTCTCTAAAGGTACATGGCCTCCTTTGGTCACCTCATCAAAAGAAAGACCACATCAATATCAAAGAGGTGGGAGCTCTTCTGTTGGCTTTTCAAGCATGTCACCCTCTGTCCTCTCTAGGGTCACTCAAAGTTTTTAAAGACAACACCACAGTGACGTAGTATGTCAGCAAGCAGGGAGGAGACAAGATCTTATCTCCTGTGCAGGTTGGCTCTTCTAGTGTGGGAACTAGCTATCCTGTATCGAGTGGTATTTCAAACAGTTTACATTCCCTTGGGTCAAAATTTTGTAGCAGACTCTCTGAGCAGGTCCATAACACAATCCCATGAGTGGTTGCTTCACAGGGATGTGTCTCTGGACATTGTCCACCAGTGGGGTACTCAAGTGGATCTTTTTGCCTTCACTCAGAACAGACCACTTCCTCTTTTTTGTGCCAGAGCTCCATGCCCTCTGGTCTGGAAGGTCGACGTCCTCTTTTTGCTGGAAGGGGATGTTTCTTTATGCCTTCCCTCCCCTTTCTCTCATTCTAAAAGGCCTGTTCAAAATACCACAGGATGCTCACAAAATCTTCCTGGTGACTCCCTTTTGGCTCAGCCAGCACTGCTTCCCTCTTCTGCATCCAGCCAAGGGCAGTCATCAAAAGTTACCTCACAGGGTGGACCTATTCACACAAGACAGGGGATCTCTCATCCATCCCAACTGTCCACTCTTTAACTGACACTGTGGGTGATAGGATTTTGATTCCATGTAGACATTTTTTTCTGAGGATGTGCTTAGGGTACTGCAGGAGGCCAAGAAGCTCACTACTAGGAAATCCTACTTATCGAAATGTAAGAGATTTTCAGTTTGGTGTCTTTCTTGTAACCCAGATCCTCTTTCTATGTTCGTTCTTTTGGTTCTGTCTTATATGTTTGAATGCTGGGTTGGCACACTCTTCTGTTAAGGCTCACTTTTCAGCTATTTCTGCTTATCTGCCTTTATCTCCCCTTTAGTCTAAGCAGTTTCTTAAAGGTGTCCTTCATATTAGACCTCCCAGGAGGCCTACTTCTCTTCCCTGAATCTTAATTTTGTTTTGGGGAAACTGACCGAGGCTCCTTTTCAGCCTGCAGCTACAGCTTCCTTACAGCATTGTACTTGGAAGATCACTTTTTTTTGTTGGCCCTAACTTCTGCCAGATGGGTTTCTGAGTTTCAAGTCCTTATGGCCTGTCCTCCTTTTTTGGTTTCCCATAAGGACAGGGTGTCTCTTTGTATTAATCCTTCTTTTATGCCCAAAGTGGTGAATGAGTGGTCTCTCAATCAGTCTATACTTTGCTGACTTTTTTTCCTTTCCCCGCAATCTGCAAGTGAGAAAGTTCAGCACACTTTGGATGTGCAATAGGTAACTCTAATTTTATTTGGCTAAGACCAATGTTTTTCATAAATCTGTTCAGCTTTTTGTTTCTTTTCATCCTAGGTTTTTAGGATTGGCTGTTTCCAAGCATTTTTTTCTTCTTGGACATCTAAAGCCATTTCTTTTTGTTCTTTTCATGACAATAGCCTTTCTTCTTCTGTTAAGGCTCACTCTAGTAGGGCTATGTTTTTTTCTGCTGCTTTTTTCAATAGTTTGGATACTAATTCCATTCTTGTGGCAGCTACCTAGACTTCTGTGTATACATTTACCAAGCACTGTAAGTTGGATGTAATATCCAGAGCTAGAGATGGTTTTGCTAGGGCCATTCTCTATGGGTTCCTAGAGGGCTCTGCTGGTCCTATGTCCTCCCTCTCATCTTCCTGAGTTTCTCCCTCTTGTAAGGAATACTGAAACAGTAAAATGAAAGGACATAGTACAGTTGTGTAAGAACTTACCATAATGGTAGATATACTTCTCTTCACTCTTGCAATATTCACTCTCTCCCTCCTTCCCCTGGTTATTTTATCTTCTGGATGTACAGGTTACTTCTCTTATCCTTGGAATGG